>NW_015167561.1:146823-159672 GCF_001447785.1 Gekko japonicus
AAACAAACCTAAAACAAGTAGATTTTAAGAGGATTATCACATTAGTAAATTAAGAGAATACAGTGGACAACTTGAAGCTCTCATCTACTGCATTAGTGAATATTTTATCCATATAAGAACGCTTTGCATAATCTTTCCTGGAGTTATTGTAAGATTTCTTAATGTGAGATTTACTTAAAATACTTGATAAAAATTATATCATTTCAGCATGTTTACCATGCCTTAAGATAGAAAGTATATAAAGAGAACCCAAGAAGAAGTAGAAGGCTAATGAAGGCTAATAGGACAAAATCCTGTCCTTTACCTTATAAATGTACTGTAATTTTGACCATTTCAACGAAACAAATAATTTATGTCATTATTACAACTGCAGTATATTTTATTATCCTTAATGCAAAAGGATACACTCAGAATTTTATAAATAGTAGATGAACTCCCAGGTGTCATTTATTCTTACTCTTTGTACAGATACTGCAGGTCCTATAAAATGTGAAATTTGCTCATGATCATCAGAAAACCAGTACTTAAATGAATTAAATGCAGTCCTCAAGTGTGGATGTCATTTATATGCATAACAGATGGCTATACTATTTCCCTTTTCTTTATTGTCTGCCTTCAAACATTGGTTCAGTTGTTCTAACATCATAGAATGTCCATGAAATTTTAACTTCTGAGGTAAAGTGTCAGTTTCTTAGAAGGGAATAAAAGGATACTTTCCTTGCTAAAACCTGGTGTTGGCTGGGAGCTTTTGCTATTGGCAGAAAGCAGAATGCACACAGGGTTAGAGGCAGTGGTTAAGGACAGGCAGGGAAACTTTGGGGGTGGAGGTAAGATTGAGTGGGATTGGATTTACTCCATGATTTTAAAGGTTGAAAAGGCAAGATTATATCTCTCAGGTAGATATTCTGCTTTTCTAATACTGTGAAAACTGATAACTCAAAAAGAAATTATTTGTGTAAGCCATGGTAAAGTATCACCATGATTTAAAAAAATGAGTATGTGTTGGTACATTTAGCTATATTGCATCCATCCATTAGTGAATTACCCTTCTAATATATTTACGTAGGTATTTCTACCCCATTTTTCTCCCAAGACAGCAGGGCTACAGTGGCTCATAACATCATGCTCCTCTCCTTCATTTTATCCTCACAACTAAGGCTGTGAACTTTGGATTGGGAAATTCCTGGAGACTTGGGGGTGTAGCCTGGGGAGGGTGGCGTTTGGAGAGGGGAGGAATCTCAGTGGGGTATAATACTATACAGTTCTCCCTCCAAATAAGCCATTTACTTCAGGGGAATGGATATATGTAGTCTGGGGATGAACTGGAATTCTGTGAGTTCTCAGGGACCCACCTGGAAGTTGACAATCCTGCTCACAGCAACAATTCTGTGAGGCAGGTTAAGCTGATAGCAAGTGACTCTGCTTTCATAACAGAGTGGGGATTCAAACCTGGATCTCCAGATCTTACTCTGATACTCTTATCACTACAACATGTGCTCTATCTATCATCTGCCTGCCTGCCTGCCTGCCTGCCTATCTATCTATCTATCTATCTATCGATCGATCGATCGATCTATCTATCTATCTATCTATCTATCTATCTATCTATCATCTATCTATCTATCTATCTATCTATCTATCTATCTATCTAACTATCTAGCTATCTATCTATCTATCTATCTAATCTATCTATCTATCTATCTTAGAAGGGAATCAAGGGATACTTTCCCTGCTTAAATCTGGTGTTGGCTGGGAACTTTTGCTGTTGGCAGAAAGCAGAATGCACAGAGGGTTAGAGGCAGTGGTTATATAGTTGTTCAATCGCATAGTGTCATGGGTGGCGACTACAGTGCCGGGAAACTACAGCACCGGGCTCTCGCCTGAGTTGGCAGCACAGTCAGAGCCACCGGCATTGCCAGAGCCTGAAGCTGGCCCCTCTGATTCCTTGGGAGTTGACAGCTTGCCACTGTATAGAAATATTGATTTCTAAAGGTTTCATGTCTTCCCCTGGAATGTCTCTTGCTGATACCCTGCTGTGTTGATTTCCTGTTGAAGTCAAATGGTGAGGCCCAGATAGCCTCTATAGCCATGCCATGCCATAAAAACACATTCCTTCACACTTCCATGCTGGAAGCTAGGCCAGCATGTCAGAAACGCACGTAGCCCATGGACTAGCTGGAGCTGGGACCACATAACTGCAGGTGTGGCCTTCAGTGCCCTGACCATTCACATGTTGCACCCATGGCAACTAAACAACTGGACACTCCCATGTCTACTCCAATTGGCCCCTGGCCAGGGCTAATTTGGGACTGAGATTGCCCTATATCTGGTCATTCCCAATGAGAGGAACTCTCTCTCTTCTGTTCCTGCTATCTCTGCTGCTCTGTGTGCTGTCCACCTGAAATGCTGTCCTGCCATGTGGTCTCTGGCAGAGACAAAGAGCTGCTTTGGAGCTGAGTACATGGCTGCATGCTTGCACAAAGATGGGACCTAATTGGACTTTATATTTGGACATACTCAACTATGGATCATCCTGGTAACTATGCATATCTCTTCAATGTTTAGTGAGGGCCAAGAGCCATAAGTTTTCTTGTTTTGAAATCCTTATTAGTCTAATTGCTAAGTTGTGTGCTGAATAAACGTATCCTGGTTTCTAACTTGTCTGTATTGTGGTAACTGGATTTCAAGGCTAAACTCCTGTGCCTTATGCTCACCAAATTACCAAATTACACTACCTTGGGGGGCTCTCTGGATTTCAGAACAAAAGCCACCAGGAAACTCTAAACTTACTCCCTCACCAGCCTGAGATTAGAGATTCACAGGCCAGGCCAGGCCAGGGATGAGGGGAAAACTCTACACTGGCTCAATACATTACCCAATAACCCAGAGAGGTAGGCTCTCTGGATTTCAGAACAAAAGCCACCAGGAATCTCTAAATTTACTCCCTCACCAGCCTGAGATTAGAGATTCCAGAATCTCAATTGGCATCTGGGACTTAATACATTAGCAACTCAATCTAGAGCTGTGCAGTTAATCTTACCAATTTCTGGGTGCAGTTTAAGGACTTTGATGGACTTTTAGATTTGCTTGTGGTGGAGGGGCAGCTCACTAGTCTACTGGGTCTCTCGTGGTTCAGTCCCCTGGGGTTCTTGGTCACGGGGGTACATCAGGTCCGGGCACCGGACTTTGTGACCATATGTAACGAATTCCCCAAAGTTTTTGATGGAACACTAGGCCGGTACACCAAGCCCCCCATTTTCTTGGACCTCGACCCCTCAGTCTGCCCCATTCGAGTGAAGGCCAGACACCCTCCCCATTGCAATGAAACCCAAGATTGAGGCAGAACTCGTTCACCTGGTAGTCCAGGGGATGCTGTAACTGGTCACTTCTGCTCGCTGGGAGACCCCTATCATCACCCTGGTTAAACCGAATGGCGACGTGCACATTTGTGCTGACTACAAGTGCACACTGAATAAAGCCCTCCAAGACCACACTTACCTGGTACCAAAGGTCAGTCATGTCCTGGCAGCACTGGTGGGGGCCCGGGTCTTTGGGAAATTGGACTTGGCATAGGTGTATCAACAACTGCCGGTTGATGCCACCACCGCCGAAGCCAAAACCATAGCAATGCATAAAGGGGCTTTCAAGGTGCATCGATTACAGTTTGGGGTGTCAGTTGCGCTGGGCATTTTTCAATCTTTTATGGATTATTTATTGAAAGGAATCCCTGGAGTTCAGCCGTTTTTAGATGATGTGCTCATCATGGCTCCAGATGCTTCGACCTTCACTGATCAGCTACGAGAGGTGCTCCGGTGGTTTGACTCTGTGGGGCTGAAGGTCAAGCGTGAGAAATGCCTTCTAGGGGTGGCCAGGGTTGAGTTTTTGGGATTTGTGGTGAGCGCACAAGGCATCCACCCCACGGACGATAAGATCAAGGTGATCACCGAGGCTCCGCCACCCACGTCCAAGTCAGAGTTGCAGGCCTTCCTCAGCCTGTTAAATTTTTATCATTCTTTCCTTCCACTCAAAGCTGCCATTGCAGAGTCCCTTCACCACCTGCTGGACAAAAATGCTCCGTGGGTCTGGTGCCACCCTCATGCCACCGCTTTCCGAGCGGTCAAGGACCTTTTAACTTTGAATGCCGTGCTTTCCCATTTCAACGAGGCTTTGCTGGTCATCCTGGCCTGCGATGCTTCACCTTATGGGGTCGAGGCCATGCTGGGCCATCGCCTGGCCAATGGTTGGGAAGTCCCCGTCACTTACTATTCCAGGACCTTGTCGGCTGCGGAGCGCAACTATGCGCAGATCGACAAGGAGGCAATGGCAATAGTAGCGGGGGTTAAAAAGTTCCACCATTACCTTTATGGACGGCCTTTCACAGTGCTGACAGACCACAAACCCTTTCTAGGCCTGCTGGCCCCTGACCGCCAGATGCCACAGATGGTCTCCCCCCAGGTGCTCCGGTGGTCTTTTTTCATAGCAGGTTATTCCTACTTCCTCGTCCATTGGCCCGGGAAAGCCATGGGGCACTCAGATGCTCTCAGCCATCTCCTGCTGCCCTCCTTGGACTCCGACCCGGTTCCGGTGCATCAGGTTGCACTGCTGGAGAATCTTCCTGACCGGCTGGTCCATGTCGCGGAGGTAACCCGACTCTCTGCCAAAGATCGCATCCTCTGCCGGGTCCTGGACTGGATGGTAATGGGGTGGCCTGTGGCCAGTGAGGGCCCTGATTTTGCACCCTTTTCCTCCTGGAGGGATGAGCTGTCTGCGTACAAGGGCTGCCTGATATGGGGTGGTCGGGTGGTGATTCTGGGCCCCTTACATAAATGTGTCCTCACTGTTCTGCATGAGAATCATCCCGGGGTGGTCTGGATGAAAGTGCTTGCTCGTAGCTATGTCTAGTGGCCAGGGCTTGATAGGGACATCAAAGACACCATCAAACGATGCACAGCCTGCCAAGAGTCCTGGCCAGAACCTCCACAGGCTCCCGCCCACGCCTGGAAAGCGTCACACTGCCCTTGGTCCCATTTACATTAAGACTTTGTGGGGCCTTTTCAGGGTCAGCTGTTTTTTATCTTAGTAGATGCTTACAGCAAATGGCTGGAGGTGGTGCCAGCACCCTCCACATCCTCGAAGTCAGCCATTAGGGCCATGTGGAAAATCTTCAGTGCCCAGGACATCCCCAACACCCTGGTCACCGAGAACGGGTCGGCTTTCACCTCCACCAAATTCCAGGACTTTACGATGTACTACAGAATTCGCCACATCAGGTCGGCCCCATTCCACCCCGCAACAAATGGACAGGCCGAGCGGATGGTCTGAACAACCAAGGAAGTGCTCCAATGGCTGGAAACCAAAGACTGGGACTACAAGCTGGCAGTGTTCCTTTTTGGACAACGCACCACCCCACACTCTACAACTGGGCGCAGCCCTGCTGAAAAAAAAACTGCTCCTGGGATGGCGCCTGACAACCAGGCTGGATCGCTTTCATCCCGATCGGACTCCCAAACAGAAACCCAACACCGAGACACAGGAAGCAGCAAGAGGGTTCTTCATGGAAGATCCTGTATATGCAAGGAACTACGCACAGGGGCCACCGTGGATTCAGGCTTGGGTCATGAGAGTTACAGGCCCACGATCCTATGAGGTCTCTGGAGAGGACGGTCAGTTGCTGCGACACCACATCGACCAGTTGCGCAGACGGGTCCTGCCACTAGAACCAGAGGACTATGAGGGCCCCGACACCTCCGCGATGGCCAAGGATCCTCAACCTGTCAACATGCCGACAGCGTCTGACGGTGAGCCCTGCCTGCCTTCCACTGACAACGAGTCTGCTCAGAGTGAGGCACCGGGGGCAGAAACCCCACAGCCAGCACCAGCCAGTGTCCAGCCAAAGACAGCCATGGCAGTCCTGGTAGATACTCCTGAACTTTGCCGCTCCACTCAAGAATTGAAAATACCCCCTTACCTAAAGGACTACATATGTGGGTGTGTTTCAGTCCTGGGGGGAGGGGTGTAATGTATTCATATCCGACTGCGTGTGAGGCTAGCTCGCCATGCAGTCAAGCGAAGCCTCCGAGCTTCGCTTTAAGAGACAATGGTCCAAGCGGCGGATCCTAGCCAGTGCCAATCGGAGGGCTGGGGTCCTAGCTGGGACCTATGGAACTCTCGGTTTCTATATATACCCTATCATGGTGGTGTGTGTGTGTGTGTGTGATGGGTGTGGGTACCTCACGAATAAAAGCCGGCCTGCGACCCGAGTTTCCTTGTCTTGTTCCTAACCACTAAATAAAGTATGAGAGCTGAAATCACTCATCGGTTTCAGTACTTTTCACCATGGAAGCAACAAGTTGCCTCTGTGCAGACCTCACATCCATTTCCAGCTCCTATTCTCAGACCCAACTCTTGTTCAGAATTTCCTGGCTTTCTGACCCCTGCTTTGGGTGACCACTCTCTTGGACTTGCGATTTGGCTCTCGCTCTGACTTTCCTGGCTATGACTTTGTACTGGACCTGACTCCTGCTGCCCAGCCCAGCCCAGCCCACAGTTGAGTCTGACTCTTTGTGACCCCATGGACCACATCATGCCAGGCCCTCCTGTCTTCCGCCGTTTGCAGCATCAAACTGTCCTTTCACCCTCAGACACATCCACAGCTGAATGTCCTTCCAGCTTTGGCCTAGCCACTTCATCTTTCTGAGGTTACTAGTACTTGCCCTCTGCTCTTCCCCAGTAGCATATTGGACACCTTCCAACCTGAGGGTCTTATCTTCCAGCATCATATCTTTAAGCCTTTTGTTACTGTCCATGGGGTTTTCTTGGCAAAGATACTGGAGTGGGTTGCCATTTCCTTCTCCAGTGGATTGTATTTTGTCTGAGTTCTCCACTGTGGCCTGTCCATCCTAGGTGGCCCTCCACAGCATAGCCCACAGTCTCATCAAACCACACAAGCCCCCTCACCACATCAAGGCAGCGATCCATGAGAGGGATATATTGTCTGTAAGGTAACCAGGAATCACAAGCCTAGGACTCCATCAACAGGATTCAGGGACCTTATTGCCTATGTCGTCATCAAGTTAGAGGAAGCTGCGGGCTGGATATGAGCATTCAGCTAGTAGCTGGTGATTCTACATTTCCTATCCCATTAGGTGACATAAGGAACCAAAAGGGGTGCTGACCTTGGCTTCTGACTCCATCCAGCTTTTTAATGATCCGTGATGCAAAAAATTCTTCTCCAATGGTAACCTCCAATGGCCCATCAGCCCTGCTAATACAAACTGAAATGCACGGTGCCTCTGTGCAACAAAGGGAAAACAATTGAAGGAAAGTTTTTCCACTGTCAATTATAAGGGGCCAGTTTTAATGTGGAAGAAAGTGTCTGATAAGGAGAGGAGCTGTAAGGATCAGCATCAGCTCTTTTCCCTCTAAACATATGCATTGTGATAATAGAAGAAGGCGGTGGGGAGGGGGAGAGCAAACATTTCCACCTTAGGAAATTTGCTGACGGTTGATTATAATGTGCAGTGTACACAAGTGAGGACTGAGAAGTAACACAAAGGAAACTCAAAAATTAGCAAGATGGGCAGAAAAAAACATGAAATTCAGCTGGGATAAAATGCAAACTAGTGCAGCTCTGGGAAGATAAGTTGAACCACACATACAAACACACCCAAATGCCCACTCTAACAAAACACTAGAAATCAAAGCTGTAATTTGGTTAATAGCTGATAACCACTTAGATGTCAATTTGCAATGTGATAGGGCCATGTGGGGGGGGATGCTGGCGTGATTTCAGGCGGTGCAGGAGGAACCTAAGGTGATGAAGCCTCTCTTTCTTTCCCTGCATACCTCAGGTGATCTTCACTTGACTCCTTGCCTTAATCTCTTAGTATGTTGTTTTCTTACGTATGGGACAGATTTGGGACAGGAAATTCCCAGGAGCAAAACCAAATGATTAATAATCACAGGAATGTTCATGAAGGCCATATTTTTAATTCAATGACAGATGCCACCAGCAGCATTCTTGCATTAAAAATCATTTGTACTGCTATTCTTTTTACAGAGTTATTGTTATACCAATAAAGGTTATTGGAACTGGCATTAAAAATCAAAGTCCCCAAGTAACTGATTGTACAAAGATGAGTGATGTGTTACAGAGTCTAAAATAAGAAGTTGTGGGGAAGTTGTGGGCTATAAGGAATCAAGACACATTTAAAACTGCCTATATTAATAATGTTCTAATATACACTGATGCTTGCTTCTTTTTAAAACAAAAAAAAAGTATGATTTCTCCAGAGTCTTGTATGAATCTGAATCACCACGAGGCATTTTTCTGAAAGGAGAGTGACTTCATAAGGTCCTTGATTCTCCAACAATGGAAGACCAAGATGGAGTCTATTTAAACCCTGGCTTTGATCAATCTCACCCCCATACCTAAGCTCCCAACTGCACCAAAATAGTGTATTCATCAAATATCCTACTTCAGGTAAGGATTATCTCCAGCACCACTAATAAACCCTGCACATTCAATATGCTAGTATCCACAGAGTAGTCATATAACTGTCCAGAGCTAGAGTTCTGATGTGTTGATTTTAGTGTTGACCAACAGATGGTGTTCTATGTCAGTACTGCTTCTGGTTTCCAGGTAAGTAACCAG
Organism: Gekko japonicus; assembly: GCF_001447785.1. NCBI lineage: Eukaryota > Metazoa > Chordata > Lepidosauria > Squamata > Gekkonidae > Gekko > Gekko japonicus. The sequence continues at coordinate 155,477 of NW_015167561.1, forward strand.
TATCATTCTCCCTTTTCAAAAATGGCTGACTTTCTTCCGCTTATGTGCAATGGCCAGACCCGGATGAAGACACTTATGTTTTTTTCCCCTTTGGATTGCAATTCCAGTATAATTTTCCTTCCTCCATCTTCCATCCTCCTTTCTCTTTCCTTTTTTTGGTGTGAATTTGTTAAAGAAAAACACTTTGTGTGTTTTTTCTAATTATTGAATAAAATTATTATTAGGATCTACACAAGATCACATATTTCAAGGTTCCCAGAAAGCTCACCAGTCTCAAGATTCCACAATAGTTCTTGGGGCTATTGGAACTAACCTTTAAAAAACTTGTTTTCACGGACCACCTTTATTGGAATCGACTGAACTTATAGTTTTTGCTGAAAGTGGACTGTCTTACAAAAATCAGTTTGACCCTGACCCAAAACACCCTGGGAACAAGTTAGAAAAAGTTTGGTTCACCAAAAGTCCCTTTAAAATCAATAGACTTTAAAGACAGAGTTAAGCCTTTAAGTCCCATTGATTTCAAAGTTTGGCAGACTTAACTTTCTTGGGATTGTGTCACTTTACTTACAAGATACTGTGTTTAGGTTCACAGCACTTCTTATTTATTCATGATGTCACTTTGATAACTCCCGTTGCTCTTAAAGTTTCATATCTAGATGAGCATTATATTCTTATTCTAATATAAACAATTACGGAAAGTGTGCTTTAAGTTCTGCCTTGGAAACTAATGGTGTGGGGATATCATTTTTATATATACACAATATATATATTGTTGGATTCAGTTCTGTAGCTATGATTTTACTTTTATGATGTTCAATGACTTGCTTTTCCAAATCAGCTTCTTACAATTCATGTTTGTCATAAATGTTATATGCAGAGAATCATTCTGTATATTCATTTTCATCATCATTTACACAGTGTTGGCCAAGGGCTTCAACTTTCATTTTGCCTTGGCATTCTTGAAACATCTGGGCAGCCGTGGGCAGCCTTCTAAAAATGCCTTGCTTTTCGAAGTGGCATTCTTTAACTATAAATATATTTTCCATCGCTCTTTTGTCATAAACAGTTTAAACACAGGAGTTTAAATGACCATTGGTTATAAAACCAACATTCATTGTGAAATTGCCTCCCATTGCTGCTGTCAGATCATACAATCAGAGGAAACAGATAGGAGTTTGATTTTCTCTGCTTTTTATTTCACATGCACTCTTTTTAAAAAAATGTAACCACCATGTCAGCTATTCAGTAAACTTGTTCTTGTCCTGATCTAAAACAATTCACATCTTCAGTAGCATTTATGTGGGTAAAAGGAACAATGACAAGAAAAATGCATCTTTCCGCATCATTGATGCAAATGAATTTTGAGGCTGGGAAAATGCTTCCAGTTATTTGAGTGGCATTTGGTTCATTTGTAGGATCCATATGAATGAACTGTACAACTGTGGGTAGGGATTAAAAGCCTTTTTTCCCCTTTGACATGTCATTGAAATTGTCGCATTAGATGACCATAGCTGGAAGGATCTTACTACTCTACAGTATATGGATATATAAAAAATGACAGTTACATCAGGGTTACAGAAATCTATCCATATTATTTCCTGAAAAGTGCAGAAATAGCAAGATTTGTTTCCCTACTTCAACTAATAAAACAAAATTGCTACAGCTATGCAAAACTCAGTGGCTTGATTTTTTTTACAAAACTAGCTGAATTTGATGCTTTTTCTATACAACAGTTCATATCCCTGTTTCTCATTTCAAACTGTCAGGTTGTATGAACACAAGGAACACAAATCACAATGTTAAGTCAATTATAAAACAAAAGCATAAGGCCTTTGCAGAGTATAATTAAGAGTCATTTTTAGGGAACTGGCACCAATATGTTTTTAGAAATTGTTTGCTTTTAAACTGTTTTCATGACAAAGATACAAACTTTTCTGAAGAAAGGAGAATGTAAATTGTTTTGTGGGGGGTATGAAATTATAAACTCTGTTATTTGCTTTTGATGAGAGATATAAAAGAGAGACTACTTTGTAGCTTACCTTATTTATTTGATTTGTACCCCCCTAGTGCACCCCCTGCAGTCGAATTCGACTAGCTTTCAAGCAAGGGAAACCTTTATCTTTACCTTTTTAGACTTAGCCTGATAGCTCATGATGAGGCAAATGGTTTGGATTCCATGGATGATTTCAATGAATAGTTGGTGGACAATTTTTGCTGAACCCCCCCCCCAGCAACTTTCCCTTACTGCTGCTCCTGTGGCTCTCTGTCCCCTCAAGAAAAGCATTTCAGGGTACATTCCAGGCTGCAGCAAGAGTGGGGGGGGGGAAGAAAGCCAAGTTCCCCTGTAGAAAATCCTTACACCAGTAGGTATTTTGGGCAAGCACCAAACCTTTATTCTTGTAAAAGCCTTACAATACTTGTCGGTTTAAGGTGAAGGTTTTTCCACAGGCAGAAGCTGAACCTTGTAATACATATCACTTAGCCCAATAACTGAAAATCTGAAAATTATTTCATTTTTTTCTTTACTTCTTTCTCCTCAAAACAAGCTGTGAAGTCTGCTTCATAATAGATATTAGCACCCCAGTACTTCTGGCCATGAAGCAAACCAAGACATGGATGTCCCCCCTTTACACTTGAGTCAAACTTAAATTAAGGGATCTATACTTATGATGGAAGGGCATGGAGAGAATATAAGAGCCATTTCACTATGTAATAAAGGTTCAAAAAGAGGCATATAGTACTGCTTCAGAAACTGTATCAAGAATTACTCATGTACTTCAAAGACAAAACAATATATTCTTTAAAAATATTATCTCAGATGATTTTGCAATGCAAATAAAAGACAGTAAAAGTATATGCTATTTTGTGTAAGGAGATAATTTGCGGTATGCAAAAATTTTCAGTTTGGATTAACAGTTTGTACACAGACAACAGCTGGATAATGAACACCGTGTTAATCCAAAATATTTCGATTCAGCTAGCGTAGCTGTGTCCCTGCTTGCTTGGCAGATTAGGAGTGCATTCACAGTGTTTTTCTCTCAGTTATTAAGTATAGGGGAACACAGTCTGCAAAGTGTCTTGTGACAATTCTCTGCTATAATTGAAATAATGAATTTTGCTATAAGGAACCATCCAGCACCATTTCACAGAATTACTGTAAATCCCTCAGCATGAGACATGGATTTACAAACCGCAAGCTTTTTAAAATTTAGTCTCAGTTTCTGATTAGCTTCTGTTACTGAGCAAGTAATGTCTGCTTTATTCATTACTCTTTTCCTGCATGGAAAGTGTGAAGCCTGTATATATTGCCACTTTTGACATGCCCAGAAGATTGGTTTCTAGGGAAACGCCATGACTGAATTGCCAAAGCAAAGTGAAAGGCTAAACTTGAACGTGATCTGGCTGGAAGAAGGAGGAGGAGAAGGTTGATTTTTATACCTCACATTTCTCTACCCTAAGGAGTCTCAAAGCAGCTTACAATCGCATTCCCTTCCTCTCCCCTCAGCAGACACCTTGTGAGGTAGCTGAGGCTGAGAGAGTTCTGAGAGAACTGTGACTGGCCCAAGGTCACCCAACAGGCTTCATGTAGAGGAATGGGGAATCAAACCTGGTTCTCCAGATTAGAATCTGCTCTTTTTAACCACTACACCAAACTGGCAAGGGTTGCCAGGTACCTGATGGCCACCAGCAGGGATGGGGGGGGGTAGCGTAGCCAGATCCAGGTTGGGAAATTCCTGGATATTTGGGGAAGGAACCTGGGGATGACAGGGACTTCAGTGGGGTATAATGCCACACAGACCTTCCATAGTATTCATTTTCTCCATGAGAACTGATGTCTGTAGCCTGGAGATGAGCTGTAATTCCAGGAGATCCACAGGCCCCACCTGGAGGCTGGCACCCCAGGAACCATATGTATGTATTTATCTGGGATATTTCTATACTGCCTCTTCAGACTCCTGCTTGAGGTGGCTTACAATTAAAACAACATAACAATATAAAACAAATCTCTAAAAAGAAGCATAAAACTATCCATAAAACAGAGGCAGACCATTTAAAAACATGGTAAAGTAAAACCCCTGATTAAAAGCCAGAGTTTAAAAAGATGTGTGCCTAAAACAAAATAAAGTAGACAATAGGCAAGCCTTGAGGAGGAGGAGGAGGCGGAGGAGGAGGAGGAGGCGGCCTCATTATTTTAC
>NW_015167561.1:160439-177383 GCF_001447785.1 Gekko japonicus
AGAGTGTGTGCAGGTCCAACATCCCAGGTGCCTCAGTGGGGTTTTGAACCCCATTCTCCCCACTCGCAGTCCAACAACCCACAGCGGCCCTCCAAACACACCTTTCTCACTTAACGCCTACAAATTACCACCCTGTTCAGGAAGGTTCTACTAAGAATATTAACATTCTTTGGACAAAGGGTGACCACAAGGCCCAGGTATTAGAGCATCTTCACGAAGAGGAAAGACTACGGTGTTCGATTAACTGTTAGGAAGAACACCCGGACTTAAATAGCCCAGGCAAGCCCAATCTTGTCAGATCTCAGAAGCCAAGCAGGGTCGACTCTGGCAAGTACTTGGATGGGAGACCTCAAGGAATACCAGGGGTGGGAGGCGGGGGCAGGCTGTATTCAGCCAACTCTCTGAATATCCTCCAGGCCCCCAGTAGGGGTCAGTCACCAGAGGTCGCCATGGCATCCAGGTGCGCACACACTCATACGCACACACGCACACACACACACATACATGCACATGTGCTGAGGGTAGGACTAGATGACCCTGGAGGTCCCTTCCGACTCTCTCTATGTTCTGAGCCCTTTAGTGTTGAAAAAAGACATGATTGGGGGCAAGGGAACGTAGCAGTGGTTTTATAAAAATATATCTGGTGTGATATATCTCTTCCACAATTAACTGATAAGATTGATGGGAAGTCAATTCAGGACATATAAATAGAGGTACTTTTTTTGTCTGTTAACGCCTTTTGTTGTTATTAATTAATATCCAATTATAAAATTACAAACTGGATGACTCCCAACATGGCTGGGGGGGGGAATAACAAAAATTATAGTCAATACAACCAATGGAGCATATTTCAGCATCTCATTTCTTACTAAATTGCTTGGTTTAATTTGGTTCCAGGATTTAATGAATGGAACCCACATTTTGGGGAACTCTTATGGAGGAGGAGGAGGCGGCGGAGGAGGAGGAGGAGGAGGAGGAGGAGGAGGTGGCAGAGGCAAAAATTGACACCCAACACCCCTGGAGGCAAGAGCACAGAGAGCAGGGCTTGGGAGACAGATCTTGACTGGCAGGCCAAATAGCAGAAGAGGAAACTGTCCTTCAGGCAACTGCTTCAAGTTCCTTGGAGGATGAGCAGGCAGGTGGCAGAGGCAAAAATTGACACCCAACACCCCTGGAGGCAAGAGCACAGAGAGCAGGGCTTGGGAGACAGATCTTGACTGGCAGGCCAGATAGCAGAAGAGGAAACTGTCCTTCAGGCAACTGCTTCAAGTTCCTTGGAGGATGAGCAGGCAACGTATGGGACCTCAAGCATCATTCTGTGTGGATCACAGTTTGATTAGAAGTTGTGATGGGCACCAGCAAACATTTTTAGAAGTTCCTCTTTTTTTCAAACATGAAAACTGTTCAGAATTGGATTATAAATATTTGCACACATACATTCTCATAATACTCTCTCAGTTCTCCACTCCTTTCTTCATTATCTTTGTTATGTGTTAAAGAAATAACATTAAAAGAGGTACAAGATTGGAGTCCAGGAGCACCTTAAGGACCAACAAGATTTCCAGAATATGAGCTTTCTAGAGTCAAAGCTCCCTTCATCAGACCTGGCAAAGGGGGCTTTGACCCTTGGAAGCTTATGCCATGGAGAGCTTGTTGGTCCTTAAGGTGCTACTGGATTGAAAGAGGTTTTTTGATCTTGCTGGGGTGGGAGACAAAGCAAGCTGTGTGGCTTTTCTCTCTCTTCTAGCTGTGCCTGTGTCCATTCTGGCTGCCTGTCTCTGTTTTCATTTATGGGGACTGTTCGTGTACATATTGGAGATCCTCTGTGGTCGTGAAAAGTGCCATAAAGGAACAGCTGACTTTTGGAGACCTTGGGGGGTTTCCAAGGCAAGAGATTTTCAGAGGTGGTTTGCCATTGCCTGCCTCTGCATCATGGCCTTGGTATTCCTTGGGGGACTCTTATCCTAATACTAGCCAGGGCTGACCCTGCTTAGCTTCCGACATCTGATGAGATCAGGTTAGCCTGGGCTATCCAGGTCAGGGTGGAGAGCCTCTGTGCATGCACATTATTACGCTGTTTTGCCATGCTTCACATCTGCCCAAAGGACCAATGGGGGGAAAACACTGACAAAATATGTGTTTGCAGGCACAGGGCTTAGTAAGAAGAGATCTCATGAATAAATATAAAACACACAACAAAAATTTAGAATAAAAACCAGGGCACAGCTTTTATTGATTTCAGAACAAGGAGCATTGGCGAAGCATGGGGGCTGATCCTGGAAATCAAGCAACCCTCAGCCCACCTGCTGAGGAAAAAAAACCCCAGGAGTGACAAATATTGTTGGTATCACAACGGCAGCTTTTGCCAAGTAGTGCCAATTTGACACATGGGTTGAACCTGGGCACAGCCCCCAAGCTGAGCATACCATATGGTGGATCAAACCCCCAGACCCCTTAAGGGAGTCCCCAAAAGAGGGGAGGTGGACACACAGGCCTGTCTCCCCCAGAGGGATCTACCCAGATGTGCACAGCAAAAAGAATAAATCTCCAGAAAAACTCTGAAAAAAAGGAGGATGGGTGGGGATCCAATGAAAACCATGCTGCTGAACCCACATGGCAGCACAGTTTAAATAATCCTGGGTGAACTCTACATCATCGCTGTATAGAGCCCACCAAAATTTGTAACATTCAACCAGGCCAGCCCCACCCAGTTGACATGGGGCCAGCCAGCACAGTTGCCTGAGGCCCCTACCTTTGCCACCCATTAGGCAAAGGGCGGGGGAGGCCTCCTCTAGATCTCTCCTGGGCCTGCGCTGCAATCTGGCTCTCTTTAGGTAAGTCTCGGCTGTGTTTCCCTTGGTTGTCTTAATTTTGCTTGGGTGTGGGGAGCTGCATGGTTTGTCTAATAATACAGCCTAGCTCATTTTGACTGTCTGCCTATCAGTTTTGAATATATTGGTGTTTATTGGAGTGCAAATTATTTATAGGTTCTCACGCTGCCACATGGGAACTGTAGTTCAATCCTGTAAATCCCAGTCATGTGCCAAGATGATGAATGCTACCAACTGAAGAATTCCACCCTTTGCACAGGCATTAAGGCAGCACATACACTCTAATAGAATTGATTTTAAATAATGCATGATCTCCCACGATGACCCAGGGGCATATGTAATCCAAGCAAATTATGAATATACATTGGCTACCCATCCAGCTGTCATGCTAAATGCCACCAACATCAAGATGCAAACCTACCTGAAATGCTGACCATTATAAATTACAAACAAATAATCAAATACAACATATGAAGCACTAAATTTAAAAAATAAAAACAGGTATGACAAACAAGGTAAATCCAGTTTTTGAAAGGCTGTTTTGCAAGCATTTAACCATCCCTGAATCCTGATAGTAATTAATGAATACAACGAATGTGTACTTTGCTATATATGCATGCAATACATTCTGTATTCTAATTCATCTGAGAACTCGCTTTCCTCTACTTTACAACTTCCATTAGTAGTACAATAAGAGGCAGGGTTGGAAGCTTTCACTGTTCTATGTGGGTCCCTTTATGCAGAGAAATGAAATCAGGGCTGGCCATATGCTGAATATATTTGACTTACACACAAACTTAGACAGAAAAAAGCTGTCTCCACTTTTGATGGCTGTTGTGGCCTGGCACTGCATGGCCCTTCTCCTCACATATTCCTGGTGCCAGGTCCCCATGGCTGTCAGACAGTGATTAGTTGTTTCTGACCTGTCTATGATGGCTGTGCCATTTTATCCCTGCAATGTCACAGGGTCATAGCAGCATGGTTGCTGATCACCAGTGTGGCAGTGGCCCTGATGGTACTAAGGGAGGAGTGTTTGCCTGGTCCTTAGCCTGGGCATTATGCCTGTAGAGAATGGACCAGTGCGGCCTCTATTATGGCTAATTTTTCATCCCTGTTGGTTTGACCAGAAAATCCTTGTGTGAATCAAATGCACGTCTAATATATATATATATGTATATATATTAGTGGCATATATGTGCGATGTAAGATAACATCACATAAAAATGGTATAAAAGGGGGAAACAAGGTTTGGGGAGACCAGCAACAAACCAGTAATAAACCAGCAACAAAATGGGAAAATAAAAAGTCCCACAAAGACAACATAGGGAAGCAAACAGCAATACCAAATGACATTTTCCTACATCCTAACTGGACCATTTTTATATGCTCTGATTCAAAAAAATATCTTGGAGACTATAGCCTCAAAATAGTATAGCAAAACAGTGTGTCTTTGAAGATCAATAACATTAACGGACCTTAAAATACATAAATGAGAAAGAGGTATGAAACATAAAATATATACAGAAAAATGGTTTCATATTAATAGAGCTCTATACAGTTTCTTGAAAAAAGAACCAGCTTATTATTTTTCTCATCATTTAGATAGCTGGGTTAAAAATAAGATTGGAGAAAGGAAAATTGAGTTATTTTTAAGTGAGCATTTCAAAGTATTAAGTGATTAGTTTTAGCTTGTTGGTTGATCTTAAGTAATTTGCAGTTGAATAGCTTGTACGCTCTTTTATATATATGTAAGAAATAGGAGCTTGTGAAACCACAAAACTGTACCTTGTCTAATTGAACTGTCACCTTTTTGAGAGTTTGGGAAGAAAGCTATACTTCTGGAGCTCTGATGAATTCAGATGTGTGGGATGAACTGGCTCACAAAAGTTTATGCTGAAATAAATTTTGTTAATCTTTAAGATGCCATTGAACTCCCATTTTATTTTGTTGCTACAGACTAAAACAGCTACCCATCTAGAATTATCAGTTGCAGGGGTGTAGGCTTCTCGGTTTCCGGGGGTGGGGGTGACAGGGCTAAACCTATCCTAGGCCCATATTTAGTAATCTATGTGAAGGCAATGCCCTGAGGGAGCTTAGATTCTTTGACTTGTGTGGCTAGCCAATTTCAGTCACACATGAGAAAATATCCAGGCAGTAAAAGGTAGGAAAAAAAGGTTTTATTTGAATAAGGGACACCATACAGCCAAACATTCAGCTCAGATGTCCAGTAAGTAACAGCAGGGATCTTGCTTATATGCTTTTGTTGCTCCTCCCAACTTTACATCACTGCTGACATCATTTACATGCACTCAGTCTGATTTTCTTTGTTTCAGCAATAATTAATTACACATTTGACAAACAAGATGCTACTTGGCTGCATTTCACCTATGATGCAGTCTTGTTTAAAATGATTTATGCATCTTCTTGGCTGTTTCCCCAGACTTGTTCACCTTTGAATGAACTTTCAGCTGAGTTCAGTTTTGGTATAAAATCTAACTGTTCGTATTACAAAAATAGTATCTTTATATTGATATATGCATATATGTGTATAGAAGCACTCTTAATAACATTTTCTATTTCTACTAAAATATATGAAACATATATTGAATATGGAAAAATACAAAATTATACTAATAATTCAAAAGTTAAACACTTTACATGTATTTATTTATTTATTTATTAAATTTATATCCCGCCTTCCCCCGTAGGGCTCAGGGCGGCTTACATAGCAAGAAATCTTGCAATAATAAAAACATCAAGTACAATTTAGTAGCATTTAAAACATATTATACAATTTAAAACCATCTCGGTACAATAAAGTGCTCAAAATCCTCAGCTCTCAAACCTCAGAGAGATGACCACATCCAAACAACCCCGGTAGGCATTTCGTGTCCTCAATATCAGATGTTGAATTCAGATGTTTCTTTCAGATGTTTCTTTCTTCCTTCCTAGGGCCTTCCCCCCCCCAATGATGGTAGTATAACGGGGGGCGGCGGCGGCCCCTAATCAAAAGCCTGGTGGAAGAGCTCCGTCTTACAGGCCCTGCGGAACTGCATCAGGTCCCACAGGGCCCGGATCTCCTCCGGGAGCTCATTCCACCAGGTGGGGGCCGCCACTGAAAAAGCCCTAGCCCTCGTGGTGGCCAATTTTGCATCTTTGGGGCCCGGCACAGTTATTAAATTTTGGGCCCCGGACCGTAGTGCTCTTGGGGGAACATATGGGGAAAGGCGGTCCCTCAGTCTATGTAGTCTATGACATAAAGCTTCCGTATATATCTTGAATCTACCTATTATCCTTCATTTTAATCCATCAGAGGATTTTTACTGAGTTTTAAAAAATATTAATTCTAAATTAGAGTTTCTGGTTTTGTAAAATGGGCTATTTTACTTTAGCCAGTAGGGGTCCTTCTCATATAACATATAAGTTCTATGTTTTAGTTACGCTTTTTAATTGACAGGTACTCGTGACTGATATCTCCGGTTTCTGGCTGAACTCTGAGATGACTACATGCCTGATTGGCCATTTTTCCATTCTCTGCTTGTTAGCACTTTGTTAGTCTTAAGCAAAGTTTATTAGAGAATTAAGAATTTTGCAAGTTTTCTTTCCTTATAAACATTTGGAAATATTTACTCTTTAACAGTGATTCTTTGCTGTAGACAAAATATTAAAAGTTATGATTTAACTTTTAAAAGCACACAGCAAGTCAGAAAGAGGGGCTTTTCTCTACAGTTACCTTTTTGTTTGCCGCAATTAATTTCTTACTAGTTTCATACATTCCTTTCAGAGGGATCTTTTTAGCCAGCTCAGTTCATTAAGTATATATGGCTGTTTTTCTATGCAAGTAAATAGTCCTTTTACCTTAAAATAATGAGCTGCTGAAAAGGTGTGTGTTTGGATAGATAGATAGATAGATAGATAGATAGATAGATAGATAGATAGATAGATAGATAGATAGATATAGATATATTGCTTAAGGTTTCCAATAGCTCAATATTTATAAGTTAAAGCATTTTAAACTTAAAGAACAAGAGTTTAACTTGAGTTTCCTTATTTAAAATTATTAAAAATCATAAACCATTATAAAGTTCTGAAACCATTTCTTTGAAGTAGAAAGCTGGAATATAAATCTTAACTCTGACAGCTCTGGTTTGCACCATCCTAATTAACAGTGCATTTGACATTTTCTGGTGCTGGAACACCTGTTCATTAGGAAATTCCTTTCTCTGACCATTAAATGAGATATAGAACACCTGTTTCTACAAATCTGCTTAGTGTTTAACGATTTGCCAGGTTTTTTCTGGAAAATCCTTTCCTAAAGGCTGTTGCCCAGCAAGAAGCTTTGTGCTCTCTTAGGAACATAAATGAACTGTGTGTAAAATGTGCAAAGGGGACTCTGATGTTGGTGACCAGATTGTGATGCCAGACAGATGCCAGCAAGAGCCTGAGATGATGTGCCTGTGGTTCCCGAGATTGCCCCATTCCAGATGTACTCCTAGACAAATGAAACACTCTAAAACAGCCATCTGCCATTGCTGTTTAAACTAAGGACTCCCGACACCATTAAAGAAGTCCTTCTTCATCACGCTGGCAGCCCCCCCACCTAAACCCTCCCCCCAGAGCCACCCATACAAAACTTGCTTCATGGTATACCCAGGAGCTGAGGGGTATGAAGCGGGAATTAAGATGACTGGAGAGATGGTGGCGACGAGTTCGCAACGAAGCCACAAGAGCATCTTATAGGATGTTTATGAAGTCCTATGAGATGGCAGTCAAGCCTGCAAAGAGGGTGTTCTTTGCAGAGGAGATTGTGTCCGCTAGCTCACAATTCGGTCTATAACAGTTCTGCCTCAGGGCAGCCCAAATGCGAGGGGATTGGAGATCGGCTGTGAGGCTTTTGCGAGCTACGTTGCGGATAAAGTCTTGACCTCCCCACCACACTTGAAACAGTGAGTGAACTCGAGGCCCCTTGCATGTCTATGTCAGTTTTGGATCATTTTAACCTGCTCAGCCTTGAGGAAGTTGACAGATTACTCGTAACTGTATGCCCAACCATGTGCGCCCTTGATCCGTGCCCTTCCTGGCTCATTAAAGCGGGCCATGAGGGGTTTCGAGGAGCTCTAAGGGAGAGTATCAATAAGTCTCTAATTGAGGGACGGTTCCCGGGAGCTCTCAAGGAGTCGATGGTCCGTCCTCTCTTGAAAAAAAACATCTCTGGATCTGGCCAAATTGGCCAACTATCGGCCGGTTTCCAATTTGCCCTATCTAGGCAAATTGATTGAGAGGGCAGTGCCGGCACAGCTTCAGGGTTTTCTGGATGACGCTTCTACTCTCTGCCGCTCGCCCACTGCCTCGCCGACATGGGGATACAGGGGCTTGCTTTACAGTGGCTTGTCTCCTTTCTCCAGGGTCAGGGACAAAGGGTGGTTCTTGGGGAACAGCAGTCCGGGAGACGCCCACTTGAGTGTGGCATACCCCAGGGCCCAGTACTGTCCCCGATGTTGTTTAATATTTTTATGCGCCCCCTTGCCCAGGTGGCTCGGAGGTATGGGTTGGGTTGCCATTAGTACACTGATGACACCCAGCTCTATCTGATGTTGGGTGGCTGGTCGGACTCCAGACCAGAAGACCTGGACCGGGCGTTACAGGCCATGGCTGGCTGGCTTCAGCTGAGCCGGTTGAAGCTGAATCCAGCGAAGACATAGGTCCTGTGCCTGAGCCGTGACAGTTCAGGGTTGGGGGTCCCGCTCCTGGCCTTCGATGGCTTTGTTAGCCGCCCTGAGCCTGTTCGCAGGATGGGCGGGGTGTAAATATAATAAATAAACAAACAAACAAATAAACAAATAAATAAATAAATAAAAGTGGGCACCCAGCAATGTGCTCTCGCTCTCTCCATGCTCCCTGCGCTCTCTACACCCCCTCTTCACCCTCTATATGTCCTTTCTGGCTCTTTAGGTTTTAGCTCTTGCTATCCTGAAACCCACGCTGTCTTGTTAAGACTCTTGGACTGCAGCCAGAGTCTTCCATGTGCTTCTGCCAGTTCAGAGCACGATTTCCATTTCCTAGCATAATTCTCATTTCTTATTAGTCTCCCTTATTTTTCCATTGGGACGCATCATCCCATCAGGCCCTGACTGAGTTGGGGGAGGGTCCCAGAAAGGTCACAAAAGGTGATTGCATCCAGGCAAGGCGAACAAAAGGGTCAAAGAGTGGAGGCATCACCCATGCCTAAGGAAGGCTGGTAGACTAGGAGACATTCAGGCAAGGTTAGCAAAAGGTAACCAAGCTCATCTGGCTGCTCAGTAGTAATTAGATTTTCCACTATGGAAGACTTGCATCTGCTGATGAAATTATATTGGTGCATGGCTTTGCAAGCCCCCCTGGAGATGGGTAGGCATGCAGATGTTACAACAGTGAATCAGTTTCCCACCCAAGGTTTTGGCTGCACATTAGCCTAGCCTTAAGAGCCCGTTGACATCACCTTCTCCAAAGCAAAGCATTTCTAGATCCCTCATCACAAACTGTGTTTCCCCCCTTATTTTTATAAAAACAAACAAAACCAACCCCGTGCCTTCTATGAATTTGCTAAGTTGCTACAAAGACAAACACGACTGATAGAACTTGGCAGTCTGAGCAGCTTCATGATGCTACTGGACAACTCGGGGGGGGGGGCGTTGCCCCCATGAGGAAATATTGGAAGGGCTGGCAGCTTTAAAAATCCTGACAGGGGCATCAGCCCCACTGTCCCTTCCCCAAAGTTTATGCCCTTGATCCATTGCATATGTTAATATAGTTGAATGCAGGGCCCATTGGCTGGCATTGAGTTTAAGCCGCTAAATAGCAAAGCAAGGGCAAAAGACAGAGAAAGAATACTACCTACCATAGCAAACTACAATGCCAGTGTATTAAATGTGAGATGAAACTTAGGTCCATGGTAATCAAGAATTTCAATCATATATATGATTCTGAACCCGCCCCATGGAGTTCACATAAAGCACACAGAGAGAGAGAAGCCAGGTGCAGGTAAGGGCCTCTTTTCTACAAATCTGGGAGAAGCCCAAGGTTTTCAGAAAACAGTCACAAATACTACTTTTAAAAAGCTGGAAGACTAGAAGCCTCCCCCGCATACTGGAGAAGCATTGTCTGTGCAAGGGCAGACAGCTTCATGGAAACATCTTGTGATGCTATGGTATTTGAAGGAGGCTGATAGTAGAGAGGAAGTAGCCAGGGAGAGAAGACAGGAAAATGGGGAGGGGGAGAGGAAGATAGACAGGTGACAATGCAGGCTGGAATGAGGAGGAGGCAACAGTTCAATTTTCTCCTTCTGTCCACAGCTACCGGTCCTGCCAGAGGAGAAGGCAGGCAAATAACATTGGCAAAGAACAACAGGAGACAAGTAGAAGGAGACCACTGATTTTACCTTTCTTCCTCTAGCACCTATTGGTGCACCAGGAGAGACGGTCGGCAAGCAGAAGGTGGCTGGGAGGAGGTGAGGTTCTTCCGCCTTCCTTCCCCACTGACCTTCCCAGCCACTGCAAGAGGTGGGCAAGTGGGACAACTGTGAAGAAGAGATGGATACAGCAACAGTAGCTGTTTCCCTCCCAGGTTCCTTGAAGATCCCCAGTTGTAAAAGTCTTATTTCACTTAGAGCCTTTGCTGTATAATGATAAATAAGTAAATAACTGTACATAATAATTTTCTTAGCAAATTTCTAAAGCCCCGTGCCTCTTTTCCTCTAAGGGACCAGGCAGCAAGGGTGTAGACTTTCCAATTTCCCGGGGGGGGGGGCTGGGGCTGGGCCAGAGGCATTAGAGGAAGATTCTTTTAGAAAATAAATTATAGAATAATCGTGAGCACATATACTTAGGTTTACGTAACCACTGATTTTTTTAAAAAGCCTTGCTTCTGAGTTTGTTAGCTTCTTCTGTGACCCCAATGTACTGAAGAAATAATTTGTCATAATTTATTTTTAAAGCTGATCCTTATTATCATATCTCTACGTATTTATAACAGCTGCAAAAAAGCTGTTCTATGGCTTTCATAAAAACTACCCACTGTTTTGGCAGAATCACTTTTTATCTAAAATTTACAATTGCAGCACTTATCCCAGCAAGCAATCCATTTTGCTAAAAATAATAGAAAAGGACAACTTGCATGACAAGAGTGTATATTGGTTCATCTGAAACAAATAAATTTAAATATTTTCCACTGAAATCTTTGGTTAATTACAATAAACCTTGCTTTATTTATAGCTCATTGCCTTAAAGAATGGTCACAATATATTTATGAACCAACCTAGATTTCTGATAATCATCTACCAGGCTCTAGGAGGAAGTTGGTTTTGACTAACATAAAAATAAGTGTTTCAGAAATTATTTCAACAATACACCAAAATTGGGGGCAATACATTCTTTCTTGTATTCTATCTCTTGAATGCTGTCCCATATAAAGAGCCTGCATGTGGACATGCAGTTTGTAAAGGAAAAGATGTTTTGGCCTTCTTGTTAATCTAATGTGCTACCTTTCTTTATATGCAAGCATATCAGCACTTTGAAAAAGTCTAGAGGAGGAAGCACAGTACCACAGGCTAGTTCTTTCCCTTTTAATTTGATTCTCCTGAACACAGGAAACCACCTTATACTCAGTCAAATCACTGATGTATCAACTTCTGTACAGTCTAGTACAGAATCTCCAGGGTGTCAGTGGTCCAACTCCAGGCACAGCAGCAAGGAGGGTCGTCCTGAGTAGCCTAGATCCATGTTTGGAGTAAAAGAGCTAAGTGCTGGAGCCTTAGATACTAACTGATCCAGGAAAATTCCCCTCTCAGTCCAAGGCAAAGGGGAAAGAAGCTCCATCTGCTCTGGAAGCAGCATCTGAGACTCATTGGCTGGGGCCAGAATCCTACAAAGGATTACATCCATTGGAACTAAGGTCTGGCCCAAGTCTGGTACTGTCTATCTGCCGGACTGCTTCTGTATGGGCCTGCTGTTTCCACTGCTCTTACTGGGTGGTAGCAGAGCCTGGAGGTTGGTGGTCCTGGAGCTGGCTCAGTCCAGCCATGAGATAGCTGTCACTGCTGCTGGGAAGTCTACTGCGTCTACCAGTGGTGAAGTTTCTACTGTAGCCTCTTGGCACTTGGCTTCAGGATCTGGAAGCTCCAAGGCTTCCAATGATGAAGACTAGCTTGCAGTCTTGAGGCATGGCTCCAAGAGACAACGACTCTGTGTCTGAGAGAGCCCCTTTGGTGCTGAGCCTCTGGATATGCCTCATACAGAGATCCTGTCTCTTCCAGGAGTTCAGCTGGGTCCTCCTCTGATTAATCTGAGCCTGGTTCAGAAAAGGTCATGACAGATATAGGTTTTCTACATCTCCCATTCCTTTTTACTGTAGATGCCATGGAGCAGATCTGGGACCTTCTGCACACAAAGCAGATGTTGTACCAGTGACCCACAACCCCCTCCCTGTTGGGCGGCAAATTGGGGGCAGCTACATCCACACGGCAGGTCATTCCCTCCAGTGGCAGCCTGAGCCATGGGGGGACTTTGATAAGCCAGCTGTGAAAGCAGGAAACCCCAGCGAGGCTGCCCCTCCCCCCTCTTGCTCATTCAGCTGTCGGAGTAGGGAGATCTGGCAAGGCCATGTAGTGACCACAGCCATGCAGGAGAGGAGGGAAAGGCATGGCTTCATTGGGTCTTCCTGCTTCTGCATGGCAACCACAGCCAAGCAGGAGGGGAGGGAGAGGCATGGTCTTGCCAGATCTTCCTGCTTCCACTGCAGAAGTAGGAAGACCTAGCGAGGCTGCCTTCTACCTGCCCTGAGAGGGCTAGCAGAGTCACGGGGGGTGTCACTAGAGTTGCCAGGTCCCCCTGGGGGGCAGGGAAACTCCTACCCAAGAGGCCAGGATTGGGCTGCCGGGGGAACCCCACCCCCAATGTGTGTGACGTGCCCAGCATAAAGATGTCACCCAGAGGTGACCTCATCGTGTCGGGCATGTTGCAGGGGGACACTCTATCATTTGAGGGAAAACTCTATGGTTTTCCCTCAGATGATTGTGGCCCCGCCCCAATGTGCCTGACATGATGACATCACTTCTGGGTGACACCATTGCGGCATGCGTGTTTTGCGCTTTGCGCGCACTCCAGAAGACTTCCCCCGTTTTTCCGTGAGTATGACTTGGCAACTCTAGGTGTCACCCTCATCACCCCCCATACACAGCTATGGGCCTGCTAATAAAACAGTATGATAGACAAAGAAAAAAGAAAATCTTGCATCCTCATTTTGATCCTAAATCACCGTGATAATGTACAATGCTTTCAGCCACATGAGGACATGGTGATTGTTTCATTCATTTCTGTGCAAGCATTGTTGTTGATGTTGGCATGGTGAGTAATACTGTGATCCATGTGTGATACCAACCTCATACATTACTAAGATAACAAAATGAAGTGACAGTATTGCCAAAATACCATACTGTCTTGGATCAGGCCTGACTCTTTCTGGTAAGTGATGCCATGGAACAGGATTTTTACATGGAAGTATTATCAAGCAAGTAGCACTGTGCAAGAAAACTGAGACACTAATAGACCTGTAAGCATGTTAGGGAGTGATTATTTCATGGGTAAAGGATACAAGACATTGGAGATCTGTGATTGGATCTCCAGTGCCTCAGAAAGTATATGTGCTGGGAAGGGCAATTAAATCCCACTCTGTATTGTTTCTCTGATCAAATCAGACTCATCAGGTATGAAACCAAGCATAGTTCCATTTAGGAAGTGACACAGGGGTTCGAGTCTTTAGCCCTGACCGTATAAGCTCTTCTCCCAGATATTTTTGAAGCCAAATTACATTTGGAAGTATGTAATCACAAATCCTCAGTGTCATGTGTAGTTTGATTCTCAGTCAGGATTGTCTACTGACACTGACATAGGCTTTCTCAGGGAAGTGGAACAGATGTGATATCCTTGCTAGTCCCCTGGTTCAACTTTTCGAAACATATTTCAAATATTTAATTTCTCCTGACAGAGAATTAATTGGGGGTGGGGTAATATAGTGTCTCCCTTTGTTTTCATTCAAATTTCACCTAATTCCAAATATTTTGTATGTTGAACTATTCTGAATTTAAAAGAAAATGCAAAGCAGCTATGTTTATTACACTATTAAATATTTGCTTCTCATGACAGAAAACTATAAATCCCTTATCTGTGAACATAAAGGCAGCCTTTGTGAAGTCAATTCTTTTAATGATTCTAATCAGTCAGTCTTGCCATGTCTTTTATTATGGCATGCAGATATATCTAACTTGTGGATAAACCTGTTAACAGGACAAATCCTTTGTTTTAATAAGATTTAATGATTTTCATGACAAATAGCAAGTGTCATGCGCTTCTTTTCCGTGAAAGATCCAAGGCATCCATCAAAATAAACAATACACTCTTATTGATCAGCTTGAGCATAAACAAGTGAATAAATACTGGAAAAGGCAGGTAGGATACATTCACCTACGCAAAATAGCAATTTGTCTCTACAAAGATCACAGGCTTTTTGTTAAAGCCCTGTTCATTAACATCTTAAGAAAACTTTATAGATTTCTCGACCTTTGTTTGTGTGGCCTGTCCAGCCTCATCTACTTGCCAGCAAACTCCAGGGCTGCCAAGAGCCACCAGGACCCACAGCCAAAGATTCCCTCTAGGTCCCCCCTCACAAATTTCAAGGAACACAATATTAAGAAGAAACAGGAAAATGGAGTTGTACACCGCAACAATAGTGAGATAAGGTTTACTTTCCTCATCTACCTAGAATTATTTTGTTATAAAAGGATAATATAATTAACATTTTAATAAAGGCACACAAACATATATGTGAGTGTATATGTGTACACACACACAATTCTCAATGTGATAAAACCTGTGGATACTTAAATCCAGAGACTGGAGTCATGAAGAGACAAGACGGATCTTTCTGCAAATCTAAAATCCAATTTTGCAGAAAACCTGAAATATTAAAAAAAATACATTTGGGGGTTAACACCTCACAATAATAGAAGCAGTGCCTGTACCTATAAGAAATGAATGCACTCTGCAGTAGTCATCTTGGGGGTTGCTAGACAACCACAGCAGTATCGCCAGCATTCTGACAGTAAAAGGCAAGGGGGCTGGGACCTTTCTAGGGCTGTTTTGGCCTTTGAAAGAGGAGTCATCGAGGCCAAGCCAGGCAGCAACCACCAGGCAACTTTCTAATATGTGGCCTGCATGACTTAATCAGGTCTGGCTGCTTGTTACTATCCAACAGCAGCCATCCCACAATAGTGAATTTGGTTGGTTAGAATTTTAGATTAGGATCTGGAAGATCCAGGTTTGAGTCTCCATCTGTCATAAAATATCACTGGGTGTCAGCCTAACCTACATAACAGGGTTGTTGTGATGAATAAATGGAGGATATGAGAATGGTGCAAGCACCTTTCGGTCCCCAATCTGGAGAAAGGAGGCGTATAGATTAAATAAAATAATATACAGAGCTAAAGATGGGGGCAGGTAAAAGGTGGGTTGGTTTGTGGGAAGAGGAGAAAAAAGAAGGGGAAAAGGTGAAAATATGGGGGCTGACAGGAGAAAAGAGAGAGGAAACTGGGAGAGGGTATAGATGAAAGTGCAGTTCCTCCCACAAGTCCTTGCTTATTCCCCACTGTGTAACTGGTTCCAGCCCACCTGTCACCATAAGACCTGGCCCAGCCTGGCTGGCATCATGCAATTCATCTTGTGTTTTTCTAAAGAGATTCTGCCAGGGGAAGGGAGAAAGGGAAAGCTGGAGATCGGTTGCAGATAGATATAAGTTGGCTGGTGAGTGGGAAGGTATGAAAAGCAGGCAAAGGCAAGAGGCTTTCAGGAAAAGGAAAGAGGAAATGATGTGAGAGGGGTGAGATACCCCCTTCAAGTCCTAAGAAAGTGGGCTGAGTGTACAATGTATTTTTCATCAAAGGGGGAGGGTTTATGTCTTATTCTGAATTCAGCAGCTTTGTCTGGGAATAGGCATCAACTTCAGGGGGGCTGAGGGGCACGAGCTCCTCCCAAACCTTTCCAGCCTCCCCCGGAGCAACCAGCACCCAGACAGAGCCTTGCCATCGCCCCCACATCATTTTGAAAGTGGAGGGTTTTTTCCCTCCGCTTTCTGAGACTTTGGGTGGGTTGGGACTGGGAGGGAAGTTAGGGCGGGGGCTTGCTTCCTGCCCCACCCCCAGCTCCCAGCAGCCCTCAGTTCAGCTTGGAGGAGCTGGAGCCTGGAGGCTGCACATGGAGTGGCTTTGCAAGGGGGGGGTCAGCCACGGGGATAGTTTGCTCCCTAGTCCCCAGCCTATGCTGCAGAGACTCAGAGCCCCTGGGATGGGGGAAGGTGTGCCTCTTCGCTCTCTGGTGCCTCCGCCGCCGGGCAGCTGGGCCATGCATGCTCCAAAGTGTGTTCCCGTTAAGGTGAGTCCCATGCGCTACGTGCACTAATTTTTACTCCTGAGTGCACAGCTGTTTGGCTGAGCTCAGGATGATTGAATTCTCTGACTGCTTCCTTCCCAGGCTGCTGCAGTCACAGCTTGCTCAATTGTGGTGGGCGGGGCAGGAGCACTACAAAGCCGAATCCCCCTCCTTCTCCTCTGGAGAGGGAAGGGAGGGGGAAGGAGAGAGAGGTACAAACTTTCCTGTGGTTTTGAATTTACAGTAATTAGACTTGGGGGGGATGATACTAACTGTCATTTTCCATTAGTTTTCCATTTTGTTTTAAAGTTGACATATTAGTTTATTCATTTCCCGATATAGTTGTGTGCATTCATGCCAAAGCTTGGCTCAGTTTCTTCTCTAGTTTTTTCTTTCCCCTTTAAATTTTGACTCTTGTCTCAGCTGCAGAGTTTATTTCTTTGTTGCCCGTTGTTGCCTTACTGATTTATTGCACTCAGCTGCTTGATTTCTTTACCTTTTCTCTGTTATACAAATCCACCCCCACCCTCCCTTTGAGTGCCGTTGAGTGGTGAATAGGGTGAGTGGACTCCTTCACTTCATTTAATTTTACACTTGCCAAAGCATCTCTCTCAGAGTTTTTGATATTTGATTTTCGTTCTCCCTTTCCTCTGCATTGG
>NW_015167561.1:177859-179990 GCF_001447785.1 Gekko japonicus
CTCCTAAGCTCTTCTTTCAATTTTCATTTCATTTTTTAAAATGGTAAGCCTATCTGCAGGAACAAGATTGGAGGGGGGCGTGCGACACAAAACAGATCAGAGGCCTTTTAAAATTCCCCTTTGCCCTGTGTGCAGCTGGAAAGATCATTGGCAGGAAATGTGCACTCTGTACATGTTCATGCTGTTCATTTTGCTGTTACTTAAAACAGTGTGGTACAGTTTCAAACGGACAACTAACTGGGATGTATAAAAGGAATGGCAGGATTGCCCATTGGAAACAATGGGAGAGGCCTGAAGGCCTATTGGGAGCCAGGAATACCAATTGATTTGCATGGGCTCCACTGAAATACATTGCAGCACAAAAAAGTTGCAAAGAAAATGTGGAATGGTTTCTCCATTAAGGTCTTTGGGCCAAGATAGGCTACTCTGGGACTGGAATGACAGCCCCTAGAGTGGAAAGACAGTTCCTAGGAATAGAATCTGTGCTCTGGGACTAGACTAACAGCCCCCAGAGTGGAAACACAGTCCCTAGGAAGAGTATCTGGTCTCTACGAAGAGTATCTGTGCTTTGGTACTGGAATGACAGTCCCCAGAGTGGAATGATGATCCCTAGCAATAGAATCTGTGCTTTATTAGTTGTGGATTTTCTGGGCCGTATCTGTATAGCCATGGTCTTGGCATTGTCAGACCTGATATTTCACTAGCAGCTGTGACTGGCATCCTCAGATGTATAACACAGAAAGATGGAGTACTCTCTGTGTCAAGGTGAGAAGAAAAGAAGGCCTTGACACACCTTACAGCCCATACAGCCCGGAAAATATACAACAGCTAACTACCCCTACAGACTTTTCTGTGTTTCCCTCCTTACTTTCAAATTTGTGACCATTTGTTTATCTTATGCACATGGTATGTATATCTGCAGATATTAAACTGACTATTCTAAAAATGAATTTAAATAAAGGACACAGCAGGAGACCACTGAGATACAGCTATAGCCACTGGCAACTCCCACCTTTTCCTGAGTTTAGCCCAGCCCAGGGGCATGGCTAGGGGGGTTTATGGGGAGTCCTTTCCTAAATCCCACATGGTTCCACTTCCATAGATAGTGACAATAGCCTGTGATGTCACTGGTTCCTCCCTATTATGTCACTGGGCCTTGGTTCTTTTAAGGGCCGGGCATAGCAATGCCTCTGGCCCAGGCCCAGCCCCCCCCCCCGGAAATTGGAAATTTTACGCCCCTTGAACTCATCATTTCTTGCTCTCACAACAAATAATTTAGTTCAGAATAGTTTGGTTAATTTGATTTAAGTAACAATGTATTCTTTATTCTAATTTACAGATGTGAATTTTATGTTTTTTCCCTCTGGAGGTATCATCATCATCATCATCATCATCATATGACCCAGTTGTAGCATGCCTACTCTTGCCATCCTTCGTTGAAAGGAATAAGGCAAAGGAATTGAATGGCTAATATCACAGTGCCAAAAATGACTTAGTTCTGAATTATTAAGTTTTAGCCTGTGTTGGAAAGGGGAACATAGAATAATGCATAAAATTGTACCTTTCCAATGTCACTAAACAAAGAGTTTCCCCCTCCTAATCTAAAGATAGCACAGTATACATAGCTTATCAAACACATACTTTCCCCCTATACGCAGTATTTGTAGATTTAGCCACAGCCTTTGATTCTATAGATAGGGAAGACAGATATAGATAAAAGACTCTTAGACTGATTTGTGAATTGTCTTCTGGTACGTTTGCAAAGATCAGAGTGGGCACCTCTGGTTCCCTGACCAGAGAAATCCCTACAGTAAGAGGGGTAAAGCAGGGATGTGTGCTAGCTCCCTTACTTTTCAACTTATTTATCAATGACATCGTAGAAAGACTGTCCGACCAGAAATTTGTTGCACCCTCACTTAATAATCAGAAGTTCTCTCTACTACTATATGCAGATGACATGGTCTTGATTTCCTTAACCAGAGTGGGTCTGAGGAAGTTGCTGAATGGCCTGGGGGACTATTGCTCAGAAGAAAATTTGAAAATAAATTACACCAAAACAAAAGTGATGGTCTTCCGTAAAAGGCAAAAACATTTTTCATGGTCCATACATGGCACCCCAATTGAACAATGC
>NW_015167561.1:180025-180943 GCF_001447785.1 Gekko japonicus
AAGGTCAGCCCCCAAATACTCTATGGTGTTGAAGTATGGGGGTGGCAAGATCAAACCCTTACCAAGCTGGAAATAATCCAAAATAATTTTATGAGGCGCATTCTGGCGCTCCCACAGGGGACACCAGCAGCCATGATGCGAGCTGAGCTTGGCTTACCCTCAATAAGGGCTCGTGCACATGTTATAATCTTGAAACTTTGGAAGAAACATCAGCTAGCCAATACTAGCACTTTTAGTAATTCTAGCTTCCATATTCTGCAAACTAACGACCCAGCCCATCTTAGCACACTATCCAACATCATTGCAAATACACAATTCCGGACGACTTATCATCCCCTTCAGGTAACAACTTACATTTGCGGGACTGGGTCTACCATGAAGATACACTAATTGACAGATCCCTAATCAGTCAACAGAAATTTGCACCACGATATCCAGCATTTAAAACAGACCGCTCTAGAGCCTCCTATCTGGCTCTAATTTCAATATATAGCATAAGAGGGGCACTCACTGCTCTTCACTTCCAGACCATGCCATCTGAGCTGTTAAAAGGATGACACCTCAAACCCCGTATGATCAACGTATCTGTCTGTGCGGGATTTTGGTAGAAGATCTAACACGTTACATTTTAGAATGCCCTCTGTATACTGGCCCCAGAATCAAATTTCTTAACCCAGTCCTAACAACTTTACAATCCACATCAGGCATTGAAATAGTAACCTTTTTGCTCTTTAGACCTCAATCCCACTATCTCCTATAGAATGGCTCCAGAGCAAACTGATTGATGCAGCAGCCAAATCGCTGGCTCACAACTTTAACGCCGGCAGCTGACAAAGAAAAATTTTTGCTCACCAAGACTCCACGGCTTAGAGGGAACGCTGGCGGGAAGGGGTGAACCCTGCCCTCCGCGCCGGGCCA
>NW_015167561.1:180955-188642 GCF_001447785.1 Gekko japonicus
TAAATGTATGTCAATATTTTGTACTGTTTTTAATCTTTCATATTGTGATGGCCATTGGCTACATGCAATAAACTTTGAACTGAACATACTTCCTTTCCTCCTTTACAGTCTTGCTTAAAGAACAGACTAAAATGTAAGTCTTTATCAATCTCTGTACTTTTAGTAAGCAGTTATGACACTAGAACAATGTAGAACTAATTTACTTAATGGAATATCACAGCATATTCATGTGACGTTATGTTGAGAGTCTCTACTACTAACAATAAAGAATAGCTGAGATACTTTTCTACTTAAAAAGTTCAGCTTCCCCCCCCCCCATCATCAACCACCTTACTACCACTGAGGGGGGTTTCAAAGAACAATATGGGATTAAGAGGTAATATTTATTTAATCTAAAGAACAAACAATCCCTGCTTTTATTTACAGGATCTCTTACTATACATACAAAGCCGACTTACAACCTTTGGACATTTAGTACTGTTTGTGCAGTTTCTTGAATCTCACTCATTTTTAGCTAGTTTTACCAAGAACAAATGAGGCACAGACTTCTCTGCCAAATTTGTGAGCCTGTTCCATTTTCATTGTGTCAGTCAAAATGGGAGGTACTCAGCATCCCAACGGACTCCAAAGTGAGGGTTATGGAAGAATCACACATAAATTAAAGTTTATTTGGCTTTTTGTCTTAAACAGCAGTTTGGTTGCTGAAGAGATGTCACAGTTAAACAGAAGGATGAGGTGGCTGTTATGTTCTGTCTTAGTGTCTCATTAAGAAGCTAACTGAGAAGGCCTAAGGTCCAAGCTAGATTAGAGCCTGTCTCTCTGGGAACACACCTCCATTTCGTATAGTCCCAGAACACTTTTTCAGAAAGCTGCAGAGTTTCAATTCTGGTTGGAACCACTGCACCATTTCCCCAACTTATAATGGTGCCAGGGACATGTGGTAGCAAATGATGTCACCATGGTACCATTGGGGGTTGGGAAAAATGTGCGGTAAATGCAAGAATGCCTCCTCTAGCACTGTGGCAGTCCTGTCCATGGCACGTTTAAAAGGATCTCCAGGACTCTTCAAAATGGCTTCAAAATGGAGACACATCCCCAGGAGACATACCCCAACAATGGTATCTCATCTAGTTCTGGCCCTAAGTGCAAGGAGGCATTGTGGAGAGTAGGAAGGAACTGCTTCACTTTGCTTGCTGATAACATGCAAGTGTGCTGGGCCTACACAAAGTATTGAAAATCAGGCCAGGACAATCCTGGCACAGATGTACAAAAAACGGAAAAGCTTTGAGTTAAGTATGGTTATATTTCCTTTCTAAACCAGTTTATCTGCCTTCAAGTTTTCACTGTTAAAAAAGTAACCATTAAGAACATAAGACCATAAGAGATGCCAATGTTGGATCAGGCCAAAGGCCCATCCAGTCCAACACTCTGTGTCACACAGTGGCCAGAAATACCAGTGCCATCAGGAGGTCCAGCAGTGGGGCCAGGACATTAGAAGCCCTCCCCCTGTTGACCCCCCCAAGCACCAAGACAGAGCATCACTTGCCCCAGAGCCCCTAGCTATTAAGTTATAGAAGCTGTTTGTTGTCTCTCCACTATTCATTGTGACATTCATGGTTTATTTGATCATATGGAAAGTCTCTTAGTATAAAGTGCTGGAATACAGGATGTGTTTCTTCTTTTGGTTTTTCAGTTGCTAGACCTACGAAGATATGTATGATAATTTTAAAAATTACATTTAAAAATCAGCTTGTTTCAAATTTAGAAATCATGATTTTCCACTTTGCACATTTAATGAATGTTTAATATTGTGTAAGTTTTGGTTTCTACAAGTTTTGGCTATACAACTTGCTCCAAAGGTCAGGACTCCATTGGTGCTAGCCTTTGGTGTGTGTGAGTCAACCTCTCCCACAGGTGACCCCACCTCTTCCCAGATTTCTGCCTTCCAACATTGGCATCTCTAGAATGGAGGAAGAAATAGGGGATACCAAGGGATCAGTTCGTAGAAAGAGGTGCAGGAGCTCATTAGCAAAACTCATTAGCATAACTTATTTGCATATACCACACCCCTGACATCACCGGAAGTGTGTCAGAAGGCAACACCCACCACTCAGGCTCCACCCCAAAAATCTCCAGGTATTTTCCAACTCAGATTCAAACCTGAGTCTCCCAAATCCTTGTCTGGAACACTAATCACCCACAGAGCACTTCATGGGGCAGCGACTGTTGAGCAGTAGCAAGCAGCTGGGCCTGCATGAGTTATGCAAGTTGCATGGTGTCAAGCTGTCCAGTGGCTGCGCCTCCCTTTGCCCTGTTTCTATCGGTCAATTTCCCACTCGAAGCCACGTGGCCGCATTTTGACCCATGGCTTTGCCTGATTTCCCCCATGGTTTCGTGATCCTGTTTTTTGAGGATCACGAAACCGCAGGGAAAATTGGGCGAAGCCGCGGGTCAAAATGCGGCCGTGCGGCTTCAAGTGGGAAATTGACCAATAGAAGCGGGGCAAAGGGAGGCGCGAGCGTGGCGCAGCTCTTGTGTGAAATTGATCACAGGGAGAAAGAGGGGGGAAAGAGAGGGGGGGATACAGAGAGAGAGAGAGAGAGAGACCTGGCTTGCACACACACTCTCCTGCCTCCCCCGACAATGCTGGCCGCATCAGACCCACGAGGGCTGCTGGGCCACATTGTCGAGGGGAGAAGGAGAGTGGCCATGGCCTCCCCACCCCGGCTCTCTCACACACATACTCCTTCCTGCGTACCCCAACAGTCCCCTCAAAACCAAAAAAAACAATCCCCGCCAGCCAGCTCGCAGCCACCTACCCATCCCAAACCAGTTCCCACCAGCCCACGCCTGAGTGCACAAGCTGCCTGCAGCCTGTGTGCTCCTGGCCACCCCCAAAAAAACAGTTCCTGCCAGCCCGCACTGGAGTGCACGAGCTGCCTGCAGCTCGTGCGCTCCTGGCCACCCCCAAAAACAGTCCCCACCGCCCCCCCACCCCAAGCAGTCCCTGCTACCAACACCCAGCCCAACTTACCTTTCTAGCTCCAGGCAGCAGCATGAGGAGAGGGCTGCTGGGAGCTGGGGGCGGGGCTTCACTGTTTACTTTTGTTGTGTATACAGACTGACCAAGCCGGGCATGCCCGGGCTTCCCCCAAAGATCTAAACCTCAAGCTTCATGCCGAAAGACAATGGACCAGTAGGATCCTAGCCAGGCCCAATGAAAGGGCTAGGTCCCAGGCCGGGAGGCCAATAGGTCTCTCGGTTACTGTAAATAGCCTATCGGGAGTGGGGGGGGTGTTCTGGTGGTTGGTTTCTGAAGGAATATAAGCCGGCCTGCGAGCCGGCCAAGGTGTCTTGTTCCTGACTAATAAAAGGTATGCTTAGCTGAAATCACTACTTACTTTTCAACTTTACTACAGGAGTGCTGTTCTGCCCCGCTCCTGCCCAAAATGACCCATGAGGATACCACATCACATGAAGCAAGATCTCTTCAAAACTGAATGACAAATCAGTTGCTGATGTGTTCTGAAATGCAGTAGTTAATTTCACTAAACTGTTCTCATTTTGTACCCACATAAAATGAATTTAGAAGCCATAAACATCAGCCAACATAAAGCTCTTGCTATTTATTGAGATTCCCAGATATGGCAAGATGCTGAAAGTGTGTGTGTGTGTATAAAATCAATGTCAAAACAATTTTGGTTTAATATCAGTTGATCATATTAATCTATAAAACAAATGGTTATTAATATCTGTGAAGTCTGTGTATGACAGTTTTACTAAAAATGATAGAATCAATAGTACACATTATGAAATTGATTGTACATTGTGCTATACAAATATAAATCCAATAATCCAAGACCCATTCATTTCTTATGTGTTTGGCATTCATTTGCTGATTAATGTAGTGCTTTAGTAATGCTGTTTAGTCAAAGTCAACACACTGTTTTGACTGAACATGACTGTCCTTCCCTCTTGCTGCAGCTCAGAATGAAGCAATCCATCAGTTTTGTTTATTGCTTTAGCCAACAGAGCTCTATAAAGATCTAGTATTAATGTTATGTGGCCATTAGTAGCCTGACTGGTACTGTGGCTGGTACCTGCCATTGGCAGGGCTAAGCAGTTGCCAGGGCCGAAACCTACTCACCGAAAGAAAACAGTGCCATCTTGGCTGTCTTGTGGTATGGATGTAGGCCATATTAGAGACAGTATGCTTTGTTCTCAGCCTGGCATACCCTTTGCCCAACAAGCATGCACCCAAGAGTTCCATATGTTGGCACATCAGAGACTCTTGACTTTCCTTCTCAAAACTGACAGTCATTTTTGTATCCTCATCACCATGTTCAATATGCCTAGTGTTTTACATAGCATGACACCATGACTGTTTACAGTGTTTATTTTGACATATAGGAGACAACAGGGGAGGACAGAGAAGTGGATGATGGGATAAACAGGGGAGAAAAGCGACATCTTCCCAAATAAGTGTACCTAGGTTTACTTTCTGAAGAAAACTGGGCTTGCTCAAAGGCTTCATGGAAACGGTGGGTTAGGAGAAAACATTTGAAGAATGTGAGAAAAATGACATTACCAGTAATGTGAAGCAATTCTGGGCAAGAGAGCTTTCAAAGGAGAAAGGACATAATATTTTGGCCATCTTTGAATGACTGAGGCTGGTGCAGCTGAAGGATAGCATAGCACAGAGGGCATATAAGAACAGGAGAGCAGAGAAGGAAAGAGGTCAGGGTCATTGTAGGTACTTCAGCTGGATCCACATCTTCAAAGGTTTCATACACCAGCCCAGCCTCAGGCTGAAGTGCAAATGAAGCTGCTGGTTTCAGCTGACTCTGAAGGAATGGGGAGGTCCTAATGCTTCCGCTGTCAGCTCCCAAACTTGATTAAAGTGTAATTTAAAAAAATGAAATACAAACACTGGATTTCTTTCCAAGCAGCATATGTAGATATGTAGATTGTTCCTTCTCAAATTCTGTTCTGTGTTGTTCACATGGTATGTATATAGAAGTTAACTATGTTGCCGCTTGTTTAAATAAATATGGAAACGGCATTGAAAAGCAATGCCATTCAGTGAATGTAACTTCTTTTGAAACTCATAGGCCGAGTTCAGACTGGCAGTTTGAAGCACTAGGGAGTCATGGCAAAGAAGACCCGGAGCAGCCTGGAGCGGCTTGGTTGCGGTATTCCCATTCACACTGCAGCAAATGTAGCGAGAGGTTACCATGGAGGAAGCGCAAGGGAGCGTTCGCACTGTCGGCCCGCCCCTGGTGGGCTGTTAGCGGTGTTTTCTGTGCTCGGCTGCATGCACCTATGTGCATGGGTGCATAGGCGCCTGCCCGTGGAACCAGCTGGTGCCTATTATTGACTGTGGGTTGTTCCTGCCTTAGCAGCGCTTGCGTTCACACTCAGGGAACCAGAATCAACCCACTCTCCACACGGTTTGCTGCCACTTTCACTTGGTATTTTTTAAACTCAGGAGGGAAGCAGCACAAGACGGCTTGAGTGTGGCTGGGGACGCCTGACAGATGTGCTTGTGTGAACCTGCTCCTTTAATCTGCTACTGAAACTCTCCTGAAATGTTTGGCTGCCGGGCCAAACTACCAGTCTGAACGCGGCCATAATGTGTTAAATTTTGCCTTACATTGTGGCTACATTTAGCTAGTGTTGTGCCAAATGTTTATGATGTTTGGTTTTTGATGAGGAAGTTCCCCTTTGAGAATACAAAATTTGTGCAAAAAATTGACATATGTGACAATTAGCATGGGCTCCTAGTCAACATACTTCATAAATTTGCTTGGCACTTTGCTGATTCCCATAATGCTGGAAAATTTTCTAATTTAGCCTGTACAATTCTGATAGTAGTCCACAATCTTCAGTCTTACATGATAACAGTCTGTGAATATACACTTTATTTTAAAGTATGCAAACAAAAGTATTCACTTTTTCATATGAGTACATGAAATGTGCCAGGGTGAGTTTTGTTTTCAGAGAAAATGAGAAGTTGAACTTGAACTTGTTCTCTTACATTCCCAATATGGAAAGCAACTGTATTCAATGGATTATGAAAATTATACCTTTATTTTTATGCAGTTTTCCATCCCATGGTTTCAGATGTTCATGGAAATTCTGCAGAATGTTCTGCATACCCTTGCTGAAAGAAATGGAGGGCAGTGAGGTAACACATGAACTGAACAGAGTTTACTTATCCTCCACCCTACATGCTTCACTGTTTTGTTTTTTTAAAAAAAATTCTCCTACCTTTATATAAACAAATGAGAGCTTGGCTATTTCCCCCCCTCTCTCTACCATAGTGTTGCAGAGAAACTTTGTCGCAAAGAAATAAGATGGGGTAAAGGGTTAATTCCACCAAATTGGCAATATGGCCTCATCTCTTGTTGAGGCAGTAGAGGTCATGAATGTCTGTCTGTCCACTGTAGTTAAATGGCTAAGAGTGAACAAATTGAAACTAAATCCTGACATAATGCTGTCTGGTAAGGCAGAGATCTTGAAACAGGGGACTTCCAGTTTATGGCGACACACTGGCGGATGCATTTCTTGGACCTTCCGGGGATGTGATCTGTGCACCAGCGGAAAGGAGGGGGGGTGATGGGTCGCTACCCCCCAGAGCCTTGGCAAAAGGCTCCTAGCCATGGGGCTTTTGAGGGGTGGCCTCTTCGCCAGCGCCCCACTTCAACCCCCCCCACTTCACAGGATTTCAGGGGAGCAGGCGAGGGGCAGCAATGGCACTGAGCTGGCTGCCACGCCTCGTTTTCGCTGCTCCCCCCTCCTCACCCACTTCACAAGCTTTCGGGGCAGCAGCCGAAGGCCGGCAGCAGCAGTGACACTGAGCCACCTGCCACAGGCCCGTTTTCACCGCTATCCCCCTTCTTCACTCTTCCTTCCTTTCTCCCTATCTCCATTCTTTCCCTCTCTCACTCTTTCTCCCCATTGCTTTGACTTCTTCCCCCCTTCATCCTCCCTCCCTCCATATCTGCCCATCTGTCTGTCTTTATGACTGTCTCTCTCTCTCTCCCCCTCACCCTTCCTTCCTTCCTTCCTTCCTTCCTTCCTTCCTTCCTTCCTTCCTTCCTTCCTTCCTTCCTTCCTTCCTTCCTTCCTCTCTTTTTCTATCCCAACCTTCCTTCCTGTCTGTCTGTCTACCTACCTACCTACCTAACTTTCTACCACCCACTCACCCAACCTACCTTTCTAGGGCCCGTTGTCTTCATCTGCAACGAGCTTTGCTCCCTAGTAGTTAGATAAATTCTTTTATTTGGGCTAATAATCTGTGTTGTGCTCAGACCACATAGTCTCTCCCGCTCTGCACAATAACAAAAGGAGGGGGTAGCCCAAGGAGGCAAGGAAAGGCCAGACCCTTGGCTTGCCAACTTTCCAGGGATCCCCCAAAGACTGGGGATGCCATCTCCAAATATGGAGATGTGGCCAGAGGCGTCTCACTGTCCCTCTAAAAAGGCAGTGACAATTCAGTGAGTCGTGGCAGCGAATTTAAGGAGTGAGATACCCGCATGGGACAAGGGTGGGAGGCAAACAGCTAAGTGGTAAACTGGAGCCCGTTTCGCCACAGTAGGCAACCAAGCTTGGTTCAGACAAAGGAAGGAAACCCTTTGCAGGCCTTTGTGAGGAACTCACTGGGGCCAGTACTGAGTCTAGGGTT
>NW_015167561.1:188858-211266 GCF_001447785.1 Gekko japonicus
AGCGGGAAAGGAGAACGATGTAAGCTGCTTTGGTCCCCATTGCAGAGAAAGACTATGTTTCCTTCTGGGGAACCATTGTTGCCAATCTCCAGGTGAGAGCTGGAGAGCACTCAGAATTAAAACTGCTCTCCAGATGGCAGAGATCAGTTCCCCTGGAGAAAATGGTGGACTCTGTGGCAGTCAGGGCTTCAGAGCACGGAACATGGTGCTCAGAGCACGGAAAATGGCAGCCAGGGCTTCAGAGCATGGGAGAGGCTGCAGGTGTGTGTGTGGGGGGAATGGAAAGCTGAAGAGAGAGGGGGAAATAAAGGTAGGTTGATGATTGACTGGGAATTAGATAGGGTTGTCAACTCCAGGTGGGAAATTCCTGGAGATTTGAGGGATGGAACCTGGAGAGGGTGAAGTTTGAGGAGGGGTGGGAGCTCAGAAAGGTACAATGCCATAGACTCCACCCTCCCAACCAGCCATTCCCTTCTGGGGAACCACTGTTCCCAATCTCAGGAGAGGGGTGGAAATCACTCAGAATTATAACTGATCTCCAGGAGGGAGGGGGGAAGAGATGCAAAGCTGAAATCAGAGGGGCAGATAATGGCAGGTTGATGCTTGGCTGGGAAGGAAATAGGGTTGCCAACTCCAGGTTGGGAAATTCATGGAGATTTGGGGGGTGGAGCCTGGAGAGGGTGAGGTTTGAGGAGGGGTGGGACCTCAGACAGGTATAATTCCATAGACTCCATCCTCCAAACCAGCCATTTCTTCCTGAGTAACAATTGTCAATCTCCAGGTGAGGGCTGGAGATCACTGAAAATTACAACTGCTCTTCAAGTAGCAGAGATCAGTTCCTCTGGGGAAAATGGTGTCATTGTACCCTGCTGAGGTCACCATGGCACATTGATGCTGAGGGCCCAAGGCCTTGGCACTGTCCAAGAGCCTCTTTCTAGAGTTCGTTGTATTTAGTTCCACAACGGGCCTTATTTCTAGTATAAGATATAAAGCAAGCATATTTAATACTGTTTAATCAATAGATATATAGATTCCATTGGATATTTAAGCTTCATTCACAATTGGAAGCTGGCTTCATT
This sequence comes from Gekko japonicus, assembly GCF_001447785.1. Lineage (NCBI taxonomy): Eukaryota > Metazoa > Chordata > Lepidosauria > Squamata > Gekkonidae > Gekko > Gekko japonicus. Next base: position 189,938 of record NW_015167561.1, read on the forward strand.
CAAATGAATGAAATTGTACAATTTGGCTGTAAATCTTATTGATAATATCCATGGATTTAAGCATGCCAAGGTTTCGCTGGGTTGCATATATGTGGACTAATCCAGAAATATGTTTCAGCTGAGGAAATGACACTAGCTTCAATGACCTAGCTGCCCTGAACAGTTTCATCTTTCATTTTAATAGTTTGTTAAAAGAACACAGCTAGACTGAATTTTGTACAGAGTAAAAAGTGTTTTCGCCTACTCAGACAGAACCAAAACAAAAATGTAAAGTGGAACTATATTATGGACTATTAATTAAAAGCAAAACCCTTCCTCTTGTACAAAAATTTCCATTTCATACAATTCTTCAGATTTTTACCAACTCTGGTATTCTAAACTGGAGAACAAACAAGCTTTTATTAATGAAAAAAATGGAAATTTGTACATAAATTACATTTGAATGCAAAATGATTTATTTGGTTGAATTTAGGATAGTTTAGGGTTGCTAGCCTCCAGGTGGTGGCTGGAGATCTCCTGAGATTACAACTGATCTCCAACAGAGATCAGTTCCCCTGGAGAAAATGGCCATTTTGGGGAGGTGGCTTCTATGGCATTATACTCCACTGAGATCCTTCCCTTTCCCCCCAAACCCCAAGTCTCCCAGTATTTCTCAACCAGGACCTGGCAACCCTAGGATATTTACTATCCTCACCAGTTGCAGACATATGAGACAAGTGTTGTCATGAAAATTGGATATGAAGTGGATCTTGAAAGGAGGAATGTGCAAGTAGATCTTTCCTGGTTTCCCCTTCCACCGGAGCCCATCTAACAAAGTGGGAAGTGCTCCCACTTTTCCCTCCCCCTGGTGGTGGTCAGCATACACTACAAAGATCCTTCCCTTTCCCTCCAAACCCCAAGTCTCCCGGTATTTCTCAACCAGGACCTGACAACCCTAGGATATTTACTATCCTCACCAGTTGCAGACATATGAGACAAGTGTTTTCATGAAAATTGGATATGAAGTGGATCTTGAAAGGAGGAATGTGCAAGTAGATCTTTCCTGGTTTCCCCTTCCACCGGAGCCCAACTAACAAAGTGGGAAGTGCTCCCACTTTTCCCTCTGTTGGATTTTCTTGCTCCTACTGGACCCCTCCTTTGATGTTGTACCTTTCATTGGACCATATTATAATTTATTTCTCCATTTTCTACTTCCCTCTCCACCTTCTCCCCCACCTTCTCCTCTTCCCTGATCCCAGACTGAGTGGGATAATTTGCCCATACCCTTGGTATACAGAATCAGTTTCACAGCCAATTAGCAAAATCTCCCTGATTTCTCAGTGCTGCACAGTTCTCTAACTAATAAATTTTAGTTTAGATTTTGACCCCTTAACTGATGCCTGGAGGCACTGAAAGGCTTGATGTGGGCAAACAAATGACAGAAATAATCATATAGGATAAAACAAAACCAGCTGTAGATATACATCTTGTTGTGGGCTCTCCTTAAAGCAGATTCACAGTTTGGGGTACTTATGAAACTGTTAGATACGAGACTCAGGCAGCAGGTGAACAGTGAGTAACAGCTTTATTGAACACGAAGTCAGAAGAACCAGAATGAGACAAATCAATGGAGCAACAGGCACCTTTTTATACTGTCCGGGCTTGGCAAGCCACACCCACCAGTCAGATAAGGTCCAATCACATACTGTACATAAAGACCAATTACATTGCTTTCCTCCAAAGGTCCAATCACATACTGTACATAAAGACCAATTACATTGCTTTCCTCCAAAACTTCCTAAGTTCTGATAGGTCTATTTACAATACCTTTCTAGACTCAAGCTCATACATTCATTACATTACAATACATTACATTACATAAACAACAGAAACCTCGTCTAATGAATGATAAACAGGAAATGGAGGTAATGTGAAGTGTGTAAAAGGAACAGTCCTGCAGTCTAGGAATGGAGAGAATTATAAAGGGTAAAGCACCTTGGAGTACAATGTCTCTGTTTCTGTAGATCTGATGCCAGCTAGCAGATCTGCTGCCTTATAGTAGAGACTGTTTTCTTCCAGTTATGTTCTGGTTGTGCATTTGTAAGTAAAACAAATACTTGCTTTCCTGTTCCACAATTCTTCGGTGTTCTCATAAGCACATTAAATTCTGTAGTGCCAATTACTGAACTTCTCATCACTTGGGGGGGGGGGACAGACATACCAAAGAACTCTGAGTGAACTCTGAAGTTTTGAGTCTATTTAGCTGGAACATATCAAATTATTTGGTGAATGATTCAGCAAAAAGAGAGAGAAAGAGAGAATCTTTCCTGCCAGGGTGTGCAGCTTCAAGAAAGAACTCCCTTAGAAGTGTAGACCCACCTTGTTAATTTGCTGTAACTGGAGGAAAGCGTGTGCTCTGCAGGAGCATTAAACTTGATTATATCTCTGATGCTTTTTTAACCTTGAAAGATCTATGAAAGTTGCCAGAGTGGGAAACAAAACGTTTTATTGGCTATCATCTTTGCTAGGTTTTATGATTCACAGGTTTTGGATTGGAGTTGAGGGCAAAAAATTACAGTAACTTGAGAAGCAAGCTATTATTTCATATAAGCAGATCTTTATTCATGGTTATACTGCGTTAATTTTAATCTTTGAACTCCAGTAATAGAGTTACATGATTTTGTTGTTACATGGTACATTTATTCTTCCTTTATGTTACAGCTCAGAAAATAAAAGTTGGGTTCTCCGAATTCATGCCTATTTAAATATGCACTTACTGATACAAAGATTGCCTGCAATTAATTTTTAAATGTATGTTTGCCCACATCCAAATAGTTGAATATATGCCCCATGACTCCTTATGCGTACGTGGGTCTCTGTGTAAAGTGAGGCTATTTTGTTTGCTTTGTTATTGTGAAAGAGATGCGTTTGTGTGGTATTGGGTGCATGGAACAACACACAGCACTAAAGTAAAGGGGAAGTCCCTGCTTGTATAGAGCACTGAGTGTGGATAAAAGAGTTTTGACCAGGGCTGAAGTATTTTCATTAAAGCTTGTGAAGATAACTGATTTCCTCCAGGCAGTTGGTAGCCCTAGATACACATATGGATCAGGAAAAAAACATACATTTAAAAATTAATGCAGCCATTTAACAATTTCTATTATCCAGATCACAGTGATGAAGAAGATTTTATAGCATGCATATCTTGCAGGACAATGCACAAATGCTTAGGGTTGCCAGCCCCCAGGTCTGGGTGGGGGATCCCCCCCTTCTGGGGGCTTCAATCCACCCCCAGCCACCTGGAAGCCCCACCCCAAGCCCTGCCCCCAAGAGCCAGCCTCGCCTCTCCTTCCCCTCCTGCCCTATTTAAAGGGTTTCAGCTGATTGGTGGGGACCATGTGGCCTGCCGACCAGCTGGAGGGCCCTTTATATCTAGCAGGAGGGAGGTAGGGGGCAGTCACGGGCCACATACTTGGCTCGCAAAAAGATCCTTTAAAGGTTCCCGGTTTCAAACAATATGTAAAGCTACCCCAAAACCCTTTGCACGGCTTTTGAAAGACACTTGTCCAGCTCTCCTTATGAGGATATAACTGACTCCACACCACTCAGAAATTAGTTGTAACATTATCACTTCTGGAGAGCTCAGAGAAAACCATACTAAGCAATATGACATCAAATTAATGTTGCTCACATGCAAATCTTGCTTGAAGTAATAAGCGGTAAAATACAACTACAAACATGCCCGTACATCTGCAACATCTCCCTACCCTGTTCTTCTCTGCATTGTGTGTGCGCTTGCCTCCCTCTGAATGGGAAAAAAATATGAAGTGTGTGTGTGGGGACTTCCAATAGCCTAATATTTGGCTGTAGTACAAGCTATTTGATCTGTGGTCAGGCTAGAGCCACATCTTTTGCTTGAACGGCTTGACTCACGGAGCCCACTTTCATGTGTCTTAGCCTGGCAGCTTTAGTACCTTCCTACTTTTTTGAAGGAGTGTTTTTGCCCCCAGGAAAATGCTTCTTGGCCTCTGATGGGCAAGTCTGCAGAATCCTACTCTGCAGAATCTATTCAGTCTGAGCTAATTGCCTAATTTTGAGGAATGTCCCTTCCTGCCCCTGCCCTCTTTGAATTTCTCTTTTCATCAAAATGGAATTTATTTGAAACACTCCAAATTCGTAAAAAAGAAGGGAAGAATAAGATTGTTAGATTTCAGGAAGAAAACTAGCTGAAAAGCTGTTTCTTTTTTCTTCATGGTCCTTCCATCTGCTCAGGCCTGATTCCCTCTGTTTTTGCATCTAAGCAAGTAAGCGTATCTCCAGCTATCAAAGAAGCAAAAGGCAGAGCCAGCCGAGGAAGCTGGATTCAGTCATTTTAACTATGTAGATTGTGATGAACTGACCTCCAAAAGCAGGATGCTTAGTGCATCAAATTCTGAAACCTGGGAGATTAGGGGTTAATGCCTCACTGTAAAGTACAGTTTGATTGACAGGCTGCTGACTGTGTGAACCCCCCTTCTCTCTGATTGGTCAGAGCCAGCTGAGGAGAGTTTTTAAAAGTCTTCACAGTCTTGTCAGGGGAGTCTGTGGTTGTCATTTGGACTTTTACTTGGCTGTTGCTTTGTACCATCTCATAGACCTTGCACTCCAGCAAATATTGGGGCCTCGACTCACCTGTGGGACAAGTTTGTGGTCCTGCAGGGTGGGGAGAGCCAGCAGGGGCAATGGCAACCATGTCTGGCCATCAAGGGATGGATGGGCCACACAGGTAGCTGGGGGGGGGGGCAGGTGGCTGCAAGGGCATGAAAATCAAGCCACCAAAGGTTGAGAATGATTGTGTTGGTTGGGGGTTGCCATGAGTGGGATCCCTTACCTTTGCTACCCTCTCCCCTCCCCTAGGCACTGGAAGAATCCTTTCTTCTTCTAGTATTTCACAGTCAGATCATGAATCAAGGGTTCTTTGGTAATTAATCAGTGTACCTTTATCTACTAAGAAAGCCTGTTGCTATTAGTGATTCTGTTACCTTACTATTAATTCCATGCACATATATAGGAAAGTTTCTTGCTTTTTCCTGATCCAGAACTGTGCTTTGTGAGTGTCTTGGGGTTCTTGGACTATATGTTAGCATGATTATATGTGCCCCACACTAGTGGCCCTGACCCTTGGAAACCTGTCTCTCATTTGCTGTATTTTTTTTCTCTTTCTCAGGCCTCTTTTCTCCCTTCCTCAGTAGAGTCCTTTTGCTGAGAATTTGAGTTTGTTCTTTAATGGGTACATTGTATTGAGTATTGGAAACCTGTATTATTTTACTGTTTTTAGACTTGCTAACTACCCCAAATATTTCTGCTATATCCCTTAGTAACATTTATAGTTTCCATTATTGGCTGTCAGGGCCAATTCACACAATATGAAGTCCTTGTGGAGATGTTTTGATCTTATGCTGGTTTTTGACCGTAATAAACATTGACTGCCTGAAATGAAATCCTTGTGACTCTCATGAGGATTTATCACAGGTGCCTTGATGGTTTCATGTTTCCCAGGTACATGGGGACCTAGTTGAGATCAGGAGTATGGAACATATTGAAACATGAAATGGCCCTGGGAAATTACTGGGAAAATTATGTGTTACAATAGCTAGTGCATGTATGATTCTGAGTCCTGCATCAGTCACGTGGACTTTGTATCATGTTAATTGGCATTGAGTGTTCCTTCATAGCAAGGTCCACTATTACATTAGTATGGATAACTGCTAGAAGTGTGCACCAAGAAAAAAATGAGTTATATTTTTGTATCTGGGAATTGGGAGGGGATTTCTGTAATTGCCTATGCTCATGTAGGACATTGCCAGCTTGGATTTCAAATTCATGTTGTTTTTCAGGTTACAGTGTTTCAGGACCATTACTTTCAATGGGAATCTGTTGGAGGGTCTGGGGCAGCTGTTTATAAAGACAATGGCACCAAATTTTCACAAATCATAGTAGTACTTTTAACCAAGAGGTTCAGTTTTACAGATCCCCGTGGTAGGTCCTTCTTGGAGCTGGTGCTGTTCTCTCCATAGATCCCTATCAAGGGAAAATGGTGCCAACAACTGGCATTTAAAAAAACAACCTGTATCCATTTCATCTTCCTACTTTTCCAGTGACTGACAATTAAAAAATTACCTTTTACCTTGCTCCTGAAAATTCTGTTTGCCATCCTTCTTTGTCCGTTCTTTGTTTCCATTCACAAAGGGAGGAAGGAGAGTCTTTTGGGGGAGTGGAGTATCCATTTTTCAACCACATGACACCAAAATTGCAGCAGAGCTGCTGCTGCCAATCGCATGGCAATTTCTTTCCCAAAGACCAGCCCAATTCATTTAAAAGGAGCAGCAACTCTGTGTACACATCCCTTTGTGCAGCCAAATCTCCCCTTTCTTTTTCTTTTTCTTTGTAAATACTTTTATTTCCCTCTCCTAAAAAGGAGAGAAATTCCGCTTTGAAAGAAAAATAGGAAGGGTATATAGAGGGATAAAGAAAAGTGTTGAGTGATGTTAGATATTGGTATGTTAATCTGTTAGTATAAAAGTTAAAGTTCCCATCAAAGTTTATGACTTCTTCTGCAGTTGGATACACGTCTGTTTCTTCTTTCTTTTCAAATCTGGCAATTAGTATGTTAGTAAAGTCCTTTTGGAATTAGTATTTCTTCTTTGGCACATCCAGATAAGTCCTTATATTTTAAGATGTTTTCCTTTTTTCTCTCGTAAATTGTACTTTGGACCTCCGGCTGCTCCTTTTTCTTCCTCTTCTTTCACCTCTCCTTCCGAGCTGCTGCTTTCGTCGCTTCTCCCCGACATCCACTCGGCGAGTTCCGCTTCCTCTTCTATATTGGCGTGCCTCTTCAAAAATTCCTTTGCCTTCAAGATAGAATCAATCCTTTCCATTGGAATGAATAGCTCAGATTTTGGTATAAGAACTCCATGCACTTGCTTGTTGGCACATATGTGAGGTGATAATACTTAAGATAGTTTTTATTATTGCTCTTAATGAGAAAACTGATATGCCACGGGGAGAAAAAGAAATGGGTTGATTTATGTACAGAGGGAGTTTGCCAATATTGTTTTGTACGCCTGCATGAAACAAGCCTATAAAGTATGTGGAAGCAGGTCTGCAATCCTCCACAGTATTGTAACTGCTCATCCATAATTTCTAATGATTTCTATTGGATTTTACACTTGGGATCATAAATCTGTTTAAAAATGAATTTTAGAACTTCAAGGGGTTTTTTGATCTAAAGAAATTGTAGATTCACATTCATTATGCATAGTTGACCCTTTCCCCCTCTTTGTTCTCAATGCAAAAGGACATAAAGGCTGGGATATTTGTGTTTATGTGTGAAACTGAGTAAAACTGTCATTCTTCACATTAATGAGAGATTCAGCTATTGATTTGATCTTTGCCCCATTGTCATTGATTTCTGCACTTTTATGGTTATTCAGACCCACATCTGCCAATATGCTATTGATTACAAAACTAAAAGTCAATAATTTGTATTTTCCTCTTACAGCATGAAAATTGAATTAATTCCACAATCATTGGGTCCTTAAAATGGGGGTCTGGTGGCACTCATGAACCTATTTTCACTGATTCTAGGTTTGAAAAAGATACAGTTTTGGAAGGTAATTTTTGCTAGTCTTAATTTTACCCCCTTAATATTGATACTCCTGCCAACCTAGCAGTTCGAAAGCAAGAAATTGCAAGTAGATAAATAGGTACTGCTTCGGTGGGAAGGTAACAGTGTTCCGTGCGCCTTGGTGTTTAGTCATGCCGGCCACATGTCCACGGAAACGTCTTCGGACAGCTCTGGCTCTTCGGCTTTGAAACGGAGATGAGTACCGCAACCCTAGAGTCGGATTCAACTGGCTTTCGAGCAAGGGAACCTTTACCTTTACCTTTAATATTGATACATGGCATGAAATATTAGGACTTCAGAATTACTGTTTTGTGATGCCGTATTTTATACCAGCTCATCAGTATCTAAAGAAGTATCATCCTTAATTTCTTGTCCTTGAGGGAAGGGGTACCCAGCAAAGCCCAGCCTAAGAAAATGGAAAACCTTTTGCAAAGGCTGAAACCCTACTCTGATCCATAGAAATAAGACCTTGAAGGGAAGTAGACCACACTACAGACTCCTTTGTTATTTATGACCTTTAAAAATCATTGTTAGATGCAATCCTTCACTGGGATCAGTAGTTACACGATCATTTTAAGACCCGTATTCTATGCTGGATGCTTTTAGATTTAGAGGTATTCCGATGTCATTAGTTTTTCAGTAGCAGTTTTCAGGTCACTAGCTACTCAGTTTCTTCTTTATGACACAGTCTGCTTGTTACTCCTATATGAGCTGTTAATGGAATCTTCTGGGCAAAGCAACAAAAAAGAGAATAAATGCCAGGCCAAATAATCTAATCATATAGTGTCAGAAAATGTTAAGCATCCATTTTTTATCAGATTAAAAGATACATAGAAATTTACCTTGGAAAAGATATTCCATGGAAATCTCATGTGAATAAGTTTGCTTGTTTCTCCTCTTTAGCACTTTCGAATTGGGGTTATAAAATCAGGAAAAGGGTCAAAAATACATCAACATTGTGTGGCTCAAAGACACTGGAAATATAGCAAAATGGGGGCTTTTTTGAAAAAAAATACAATTCAAGAATAATTGCACAGAAACACTAACATTTAATGGAGCTGGGAATTTAGAACTGGCAGTTAAATGAAAAATAAATCATTCTATATCCAGTGATTTGGGACACAAGACGGATCCTTTTGTGTGGTGGCACCACATATGTTCATTGACTAAGTCAAGCAATAAAGAGCTTGCACTTCAAGAGAACTTTAGAACTCTCTCAAATGTCTTTATTAAACTGCTGGTTTTGTTTTAGCTCAGTTTGCTGCTTTAGATTTTTTAAATTATGTTTCTAGCTGCTTTGGGGGTTTTGGCCCCTTAGATGGAAGAAAGAGTCATCTAAAATGTGCAGTACAAATATTTTAAAACATTGATAGAATTCAATTCACTGAAGCCCCTTTCTACTTCTCCCATCAAAGGGGGGTTGGTTTAAGCATGAGCTCACTCCACTGCAACCTTCCAGTCAGTACATTGATACAGTAAGTAAACTGGAGGCCCCTTGGCTGTCTCTGAATTTGGTTTTTGACACCTTCAGTCGGCTCTCCCAGGCTGATGTCGACAGAATCCCGAGTGCTGTTAGGCCAACCACTTGCCTCTTGGATCCATGCCCCTCAAAGCTGGTGAAGGCCAGGAGTGAGAGGTTACAAGGTCCCCTGGGCTCTGGGACTTTTCCTCAGGGGCTGAAGGAAGCAGTGGTTTGTTCCACTCTTGAAAAAACCATAGTTCCTATGGATCTGACCAATTACCACCCAGTCTTGAACCTTTCGAATTTCCTGGATGATGCATCAGTGTTGGTTCAATTTCAATCAGGCTTCTACCCTGGCCATGGGACACAGATGGCATTAGTTGCCCTCATGATCTCCACAGACAGCTGGATTGAGGTGGGTCAGTGCTGCTGATATTACTTGATCTTACAGCAGCATTTGACACAATTGACCATTTATTGACTCATCACCTCGCCGACGCTGGAATCTGTGGGGCAGCTTTGCAATGGTTTACCTCATTTCCCCATGGTCAGGGACAGAGGGTGGCGCTGGGAGGGACAGTGTCCTCAAGGTACCCACTAGAATGTGGGGTGCCTCAAGGAGCATTGCTCCCCTCGATTTTGTTCAACATCTATATGTGCCCCCTTGCCCAGCTAGTGTGGAGTTTTGGGATGAGATGCCATCAATATGCTGATGACACACAGCTATTTCTGTTGATGAGTGACCTGTCAGATGCTGTTCCCAGGAATTTAGCTGAGGGTTTAGAGGCTGTGGTGAGATGGATAACGCAGAGTCAACTGAAACTGAATCCAGAAAAGATGGAGGTTCTGTGACTGGATAGGGGAATGCTTAGTTTGGGTTGCCAACTCCCGACTCTTGAGGGTGTGCCTCTGTTACCGGCATAGACCATCAGGAGCCCAGGCGTGACCTTCGATTCTTCCCTATCTATGGAAGCTCAGGTTGCGATGGTTGCCAGCAAGGCATTTTCCCAACTTTGCCAGGTTAGGCAGCTGGCTTCCTACCTGTCTCACCCCAACCTAGCCACTGTAATCCATGCAACAGTCACATCCAGGTTGGACTACTTTAATTCGGTCTATGCAGGCCTGCCCTTGTGCCTGACCCGGAAGCTCCAACTGGTCCAAAATGCAGCTGCACGGGTCCTTACTATGACCCCCGGACAGCACATATTCAACCAGTGCTGTGCGAGCTGCATTGGCTTCCAGTGGAGCACCAGATCAGGTTCAGGGTTTTGGTTCTGACCTTCAAAGCCCTTAGCAGTCAGGGACCTACATATCTTTTGTACCACCTCTCCCAGTATACCCCTGGAAGAACATTACACTCAGGAAATAAGAACTTCCTGGTAGTCCCTGGCCTGAGAGAAGTCCGGCTGTCCTTAACCAAGGCCAGAGCTTTTTCAGCCCTGGCCTCCACCTGGTGGAATGCTCTGCCAGAAGACATCCATGCCCTGTGGGAGTTGTTACCATTCTGCAGGGCATGCAAGGTGGTGATGTTATGCCGGACCTTCAGTTGAGGACAGCAAGAGGGGCATCCTTTGGCACTCTCTCACAAGTCCCCATGGTGCTTGGGGGGGGGGTCAACAGTGGGAGGGCTTCTAATGTCCTGGCCCCACTGCTGGACCTCCTGATGGCACTGGTATTTCTGGCCACTGTGTGACACAGAGTGTTGGACTGGATGGGCCTTTGGCCTGATCCAACATTGGCGTCTCTTATGTTCTTATGTTCTCATAACCCCTCCCCTTAGGGAGGCAGGGAATTGAAATCCTTTCTGCCATCTTATACATACTGTGTTTTTGCCATGTCATAAATGCTGGTTTTATGTGTTGGTATTTATTGGGCTGTTTTAACTTTGTTTTAATTTGAGATTTGTATCTTATTTTGTTGTAAGCTGCCCTGAGCCCTACTGGTAGGGAAGGGTGGTCTAGCAAATCTAATAAATACATAAATAAATAAAAGTAATATGGAGAGAGCTAGGAGAGAGCTACACATACATACCACAGTACATCTAGCCATGTTGCTTCTATCTAGGATAGTATGCACAAGTTACTCATGCTCTGAGTATCAATGAACAGTACAACTAGGTAGTACTTATGCATCATTGGAATATACGATATAATTAAAAACATGTCTCTTTGGCTTTGTCGTCCAGAATGAAGATTTATCTGATTTATCTGAGAAGTCAAAATGATCTAAATGATAGCTGAAATGACTTTCATTTTGTGTCAACAAACCAATGATCATAATATTTTTCCACAGACCATTTCTCTCATTTTGCTCTGCAGATATCATATAAAGAGAAAATGAAATCCTACATGCCATCAACAAAGACACAACTCCAACTAAATCTGGCAACTTCTGGGGTTAAATGATCCTTACTGTTGGATGCAATAAGTGCTTCATCTGAAATCAACAAGAATTTCCAAGGGCAGACTTGGAAGTTAAATTGTTTTTAGCTATTTGTATACTATAGCCTTTTACTAGAGACAGCTTTAACCATACCAAAAGTATTAGTTATTATCAACTGTTGTAGGATATCCAAATATCTTTGCTGAAAATTGTGCATTTGTTACTGTGCAACTTGGTTATTTATTGCAGGTTATTCAACAATAATCTATGTTTAAAGAAGTACTTCAGTTTCTGTAAAGTTGCATTTTCATAGTAACTACAAAATACGTTTTCCAGTTTGGAAAATTAAATCCTCTTCCTAGCTCTCTCCACATACCACTTTCAACTATTATCATGAAAGCTGTGTACACTGTGGTTCCACAAGTCTCACAAGCATCTTTGATTTCTATCACATTTTTGTTCTGCTCCCATTGTAGCCTGAAAACCACCCTGTGAAGTCTGTTAGGCTGAAAGTCTGTGACAGACTGACATAAGTACAAGAAAGGGGACCCACAATACTCGCGGGGGGGCGGGAGAGCTCCACACAGAGCGGGCAGAGGAGGAAGCAGCAGCTAAGCTTCCCCCATCCCGCCATTTCCCCCCCGCATCTCCTCCACCACCCCCCTCCACCACCACCACCACCCGGCTCAGGGGGCGATTGGGGGGTGTTGCTAAAAAAGTTTCAGTGTCTGGTAGGTTGTAGCGCAGGTTGGTAGGTACCTAGAAAGGTTGGTAGGGTGGCCATGCATTTACCAGCCAGCCAAGAGGTGAGTCATTAACATAAAGATCCCTCCCAAGCAGTGCAGCGGCCCGCCAAGCTTCACTCTCCCTCCCCAGCAGTGGCGGCGAGGCTGGCCGGCCGGCCTGCCAAGCCTCCCCCTTCCTCTCTCCCCAGCAGCAGTGGCGGCGGCGGCAAGGCCGGCTGGCCTGCCAAGCTCCCCCCTCCCTCCCTCCGCAGCAGCAGCGGTGGTGAGGCCAGCCCGGCAAGCCTTCTCCCGTCCACTGTGGCCGTGGCGGCAGCAAGGCAGTTTGCAGAGTGTTCCCTGCGCATGCGCAGGGAAGGCTCTTTTACTTTTGGGGAGATTTAAATATCCCCCCGATATTTTTTTCACATTTTTAGATTTTTGTGCACACCTGGGGACTGCCCCAAGTGTGCAGGAAAATCTCCCTGCCCCCCAGGTGCCCCCAATGTGCAGATTTAGATATCCGCACGCAGGGGGCGCCTTCGCTATAAGTATATAGATAGGAATGTGAATCTAGGGTGCCCCAGTCCAAGTCAGCCCCATCTGTACTACACACTTCTGTTCCCTATTTGATTGTGCCCCTTTTAAGTCCTCAAATTGTTCCAATTACAACTATTAAATCATCAGTTGGATAAACCACATACATTTTCTTGCTGAGGAAAAGGATATTCCCCTCCCCTAGTGAAATTCACTTCCATGGGTTTTCTTGAAGTCTCTGTGCAGGGACAAAAATACAATATGAAACTGTTTATCTCTTGAATGCATAATCCTAAATGGGGGGGATGGACGGGGGACACACAATATCTGTAGGTGACATTTAATCAGCTTCATTGTTTAAACATTATGCATAGCTGTCAAAGGATAACCGGCAGAAGCTCATAGCTTTTATGATATGACAAAATGCTCTTTTGGGTTTCTGCTCTGCCTGATAGCATAAAGTTCTTTGTGAGTGATGGGTTTTATCTTTCAGGTGTTAATGTTTATATGACAGTGAAGGAACCAAGATTTTAACTCACCGGTGCCCTGCTCCAAAACACATTCCATTGAAGGAGCTTTTAATTATTTCAGCTGAGTCGATTTTCAAGCCGATATGTTTAAGATCAGGGAGAGAAGTAAACAACTGTGTAGAAATGATGTCAATTTAATAATTGCTGCTTTGATTATGAAACATGATACTGCTTGCAAACTCTTCCCAGTACGCATTAAATCCTGACAAGTACAAATCCGTATTTGGGATGCTTTCAAAATTATTCTAAGCAAATTCCATTTCCTAACAAATTGATTCCTGTACATTGCTTCATATGCAGTTGTCCTATCATTTGTTAGAAGGAAAAGATCATGTCTGAAAAATTAAATGTATATAGCCTTATCCATGAACTCTAACAGTGTGTTTGTTCAGGTGGGCAGCTAACAGTGTGTGTGATACATCAAACAATGGTTTGCAGCTATATGGAGGTAGGTGGTTGTGTTCACCCAGCTGGGGCTCTGTGATAACAGTAGTTCCTGTTCAGCTTTATGTATTGTTCTGGTTTACTGCTCTGGTAGGACTGAAAAGGGATGTGGAATGGTATAGTGTAGCCTGTTGTCATCATACCTCTGATACTAAGCATGGTCACTATGTGAGGGGCCACCAAGGAAGACTGCAGAGGAGGGCAATGGCAAACCACGGCTGCTTCTCACTTGCCTAGAAAGCCCCTTGCTGGGGTCACCATAATTCTGATTTGACAGCACATACATACAAAGGATTGAAAAAAGAACTGCAATACAAAACTCAGGCCCTTCCTTAAGAAACTTCATGGAGGCCGTAAACTGAATTACTCAAATACTTAATAATGCAGATGACCAGCAATCTTGGGTACTGGACAACACCAGCCACCCAGGATTTTTTTGGGGGGGCTATCATTCTGTGATTATGATTTTGGTGTTAGCCCCAAATAATAATGCTTGTTGCTTTTAATGACTCTCCTGTTCCTCAGACATAGGAATGGGGTTGTCATGGACCGGCCAGCTGTCACCTACTCTCTGGAGGAAGAATCAGAGGAGTTGGGCCCCACACTGGTGGAATACCCACCTGAGCTGCTGGGTTGAGAAACGGACCTGATGGGAAAAGCACCAGGAAGTGAGAACACTTCCCAACCACAACCAGACTGCCCATTTGGGCAGGAGACAACAGAAAGGATGCAGAGGCCAAAGCCTCAGTCTCCACCAGGTTCTCCTGAACTAGTGGAGTGTAGAAGAAGGAAGGAGCCCTTGACAGCTTTGGAGAGAAGATGGAGTGCTCACCTAATGGTGCAGCAGCAATCAATGTCGGTTCCTGGAGCAGAGTCTTTACAGGATCAGGACTGAGATGCTGATAGAAAACTGCAAGGACCTACATCTAGAGGACAAGGAATCCGCAAGAAGAAACAACACCTGGGCTTTGGGGATGAGTCAGCGAAAGAAGGCAGTTAAAAAGAACACTCTGAGCAAGGCTTGGTGTGGAAGCAATTTTGCATACAACTTGCTTGCTACCTTTTCTGTGAGCTGATCCACTCAGCAAACAGAATACTACCTTGCCTTGCTGCTTTGCACCCTGTCCTGTTTAACCTGTGCTTGCTTTTCACTCCCCAAAGGGTGGTTTTTTGTAACATCCCCCCCCCCCGGTGAAATCCCCTTTTATCCCTGGACTCCCTAACCTTAGCTGGGAAGGGAATGTTCTGTGTATGGAACAGTTTTCCTGTTACCCAGATCAAAGGAACATCACATCTAGCTAATGGCATCTAACAAGCTGATTGAGTTAAACTAACCTGTGCATGCAGATGGTGTCAGTAGAAGACTTTTTTCATTGTTTGCCATTTTTTTTAAGCTCCAACCTTATGGAATGGTGTACCCAAAGAGATCATCTCACCCACCCTGCTGTTGAGAAGGTTTATTGAGAAAGAAAAAAAAGAGCTGGGTTTTATAGTCTCAAGGCAGCTTATGACCACCTTCCCTTCTTCTCCCCACAACAAGCAACTTGTGAGGCAGATGGGGCTGACAGAGTTCTGGGAGAACTGTGACTGACCCACGGTCACCCAGCAGGCTTCATGTGGGGGAGTGAGGAATCAAACCCAGTTCTCCAAATTAGAGTCCGTCGCTCTCAACCACTGCACCATGCTGGCACCCTTAAGATAGCTGGCACCCTTTGACATTTGAGGTGTTTTAAGATTTCCATCCATAGAATGGTGCTAATAGGGGGTGAACCCCATCAGCACTCCCCATTCCATATAGAAGCAGCTGGGGTTCAGTTGAATGCTGCCTAGCAGCAAGGAAGTGCTCCCCTGGCCATACATCCAATACTGCTTTGGAAGGTGAATCCTCTTAGCTGCCCTGACCTGGATGTCCTAGACTAGCTTGAGCATGTCAGGTCTCAGAATCTAAGTAGGGTCATCCTTGGCTAGTATTTGGAAGGGTGACCTCCAAGGAATACCAGGGCTCAGGGATCCCAAGTCCCCCGGAGGGGCGGGGAAACCCCGCCCCAGAGGCCCATTCCCCGGCGGCGCATCACTCTGGGGCGCGTCACTCCTCCCCGACGTGCGCGTCACCTGGAAGTGATGCGGGCATGCCGGGCATGCTGGGGGCGGGGCCACAGCCATACAAGGGAAAACTCTATGGTTTTCCCTTGTATGGTCGTGGCTCCACCCCCAGCGTGCCCGGCGTCATAACATCACTTCCTGGTGACGTATGTGTGGCGCACGCGCTCTGGGATCCACCCGGGAGTCCCTCGCCACCAAGGTAAGTTCCACTTGGCAACACTACCAGGGCTACAACACAGAGGCAGGCAATGGCAAACCACCCCTGAAACATTCCTTGCCTTAAAAATAAGTCTTGTAGCAAAAAACAAAAAAAGCTCAAAGACTGTTACACTTAGTGTTCCCTCTAAACTGAGTCAGTGTGAGCTAGCTCACAGTTTTTTAGCCTCCAGCTCACACATTTTTATCTTAGCTCAGGAAGGATGGCTCCAGAGCAAACTAATTTATACTGTAGCCAGTAGCTCACAAAGTAGAATTTTTGCTCAAAAGACTCCACAGCTTAGAAGGAGTAAAAATTACTCTCCCAATAAAATAGTTTATACAAGGCTTCCAAAAATTATTTAGTTGGTGGACAATGATACATTCATATTAACCTCATGGTCATCTTTGAAAACTGTTGAGCTTTTGGGGTCAAAAGTAACTCACTTTTTCTCCTGCTTTTTGAATTATAAATGGAACATTCTTGTATACTCACATGTGGAATAAATTGGAAGCTCCTGTACCTGAGGAGACAGTCCATAAAAGTGGGAACCTGTCTAGAAGACAGTTGTTGGAATATACCAGAATCAGTGGGATAAATAGTTGGGTGAGCTTCAGGAGTAAGTTTATAACATACCCAGGTCTCTCTTTTCAAACCTAGAAAATCATTTTAAAATATATGTTTATAAAAAGATGTGACTTTATGTGCAGCACCTGACAGATTGCGACCTGATAAAGCTGAGGGCAACAAGCACCAACTGGGGTCTGTCATCGCAGGACTGTATATTAATGTGTTGTTGAATTTGTTGCCTTAATATGAATGTATCATTGCCCACAAACTAATAATTTTTGTAAGCCTTGTATAAACTATTTTATTGGGAGAGTAATTTTTACTTCAGAGTAATATTCCAGAGCATGGAATATACACAGTGTAACCAATGCTTCTTCTAAGCTATGGAGTCTTGTGAGCCTGGGGAAAAATTGCTTCCTGACCCCAAAGTGGCAATCAGCATTTCCCTGGACATGTAGGAAAGGGCCACATGAACTATGCAGTGATGCAGCCCTCCCTACCCTCCCTCTCATGATCTGCCTAAATTCGCACAATCAGCATTGCTGTCAGATGGCCATCTGTTGCATGCCCCCTCTAAGGCTTGAATACAGAAATAAAACAGCTATAAAATTGCCCAAATAAATATAACAACAATTTTTAAATATCAGAGAAAGCTGGATCCTTGAGCTCTTCATGTTAGTCAAGTTATCCAAGTGGCCTCAGTTTTCACAGCCATTGTTTTCACTCCAAAGCTTTATGGATACTCAGCAGAGTCCACGGGTAGAATTGCTAGAGATTAAAGTTTATTATGAATAACATGGAATGATAAATCAATGAGGTTGAAAAGGAGAGATACCCCTGTCAATGACGTACGCCTGCCACCTGCATGCTTTAGGTTTTGTTTCCTTCCATAATTATCTCTGGGCACACAATCAGATAACTGAATACTGAAATATTATGATTGGTGGTGGGGGGGGGGAGAGGATTGCTATATTAAGGCCATGTTAATAGTCAGGTCCTGAGTACTAATGAGAAGATCAACAACAACAAAATACCATAATTTTGCTTGCTCACCATGCTTCTGGACCTGTTCAAATGACTTTGTACAGCACATTTCAACAAGGTCTGCTCTGAATGTGTGCTGATGCATCCGACTCCAATTTAGAAACCTTTTTGTGTGTGTGAGTGAGAGAGAGAGAGAGAGATTGCCACTCTCTCCGCAGCATATATTATCAGAGTGCTCAATTAGCTGCTGGAATGCAGAACAATGGCTTTTGTCTGACCAGCTGCTGTAGCATCCTGTTGCTGAGCATCCTTCATTCCTAATGTGCAGGAGGACACATGCCAATGGCATCATTGTTCGTCTGTTGCTGATGAGATGCTTTCAGTGGCCAGCTGCTGGACACAGAGCTAACAGCTTGCCAAAGCAAAGACCGCAGAAAAATCATGGGGCAGAATCTCAGCTGGTGAATATCTGTGGAGCTGCTTGCGATTCATTGTCATGCCTCTCATTTAGGTCAAATCTGTAGGGTTTTTTTTTCTTTTTTAATGCTGAATGTAATGCAAGTTTCCTCATCCCTGATCTAGTCCTGGCCCTTTCTTATTATTCCTATCTTGTAATTAATATGCAGCATAAATGCAACTAGATGTATTTTTTTATCTCTCCTACCCAAATAGGGCTTGGCATTTGTGATGAAAATGGATATTTCCCTCTTTGTCTCATTCTGCCTCCCCCGCTCTCTGTGATTATCAGTTCAAATGTCAGTTATGTCTGTGGAGGAGGTAGAAAATGACTTACTGAGGTTATATACTCTGAAGTGAAAGAGGACAATATGGATTAAGGAAACATCCTATTTTCATGGAGAACTGTTCGCGGATATTGCACCAGATGGTCACGGCTATAATTCAGTGAAGATGCATGTGACTGGTGAGATGCAATGTAGGTGGCTGGAGCTGTTTTGCAGCTTCCAGAGATTGGAAGTCTGGTTGATGGGTAAACAGTGCAGACTTGACAGTAAAAGAAAGCTTTGTATGTTTGCAGAGTTACTGGTTAGCTGCCTAGAATGACCTCTTTGCTAACATAATCAGCAGTCAGTCTGTACTCATGGGAATTTGCCTGGATGTCTGATGAGCTTTCAGTCCTTGACAGAACAATTGTGGATGCTTATTTATTTTGATTTTAATCCTGCTTTTCAGTGGTAAGCTGTCTCCCAAAGGAGATCACAAGTTCCATAATCAACCACAAACAATTATTAAACTGCAACATAAAATGTTCCTCTGGGAGAGAATTCTCAATTGTTCTGGATCTTGGCATGATCAAAAGATGCCTGGATAGTCCCCCCACACACACCTCATGGCCTTAGCAATGGTATTTGGGTTGGAGAAAGGGGGAACCTCATCACCAGAATATGCTTTCAAATCTCTAGACACATACCTTGATCTGCTGGTCTTTTTCAGCAGTTGATAGTGTAGTGATTACTAATCTAGGTGGCAAAATAAATGAGAAGTCCTCTATCCCTGTAATGTACTCATCTCCGACCGCGTGCGAGGTTAGGTCTTCGCAGTCATGCGAAGCGGCCAAGCTTTGCCAAGCTTCGCTCCAAGAGACAATGGGCCGAGCGGATCCTAGCCCGTACCAACCCGAGGGCTGGGCTCCTGGCCGAGAGCCTATGGAACTCTCGGCGACTGTAAATAACCTATCACTGGTGTGTGGGGGGTTGTTTTGGGTGTGGGTTTGATTGCACATATAAGCCGGCCTGCGAGCCGGTCACTTTGTCTTGTTCTTCACCTAATAAAGTATGAGAGCTGAATTCACTAATAAGTCTCAGTACTTTTCAATCCCCTTAATGAGTGACAAAATTTATTTTAGCATAAGCTTTCTTGAGTCGGAGCTCACTTCAGATGCTGTCTGGGAGCAGCCCCACCTGCCCTGCACTGATCATGTTACCCGGAGACGGTCAAGAGGGAGACACCACATCCTTGTGAAGCTCCTGATCCCTGACAGCTACATGATGCAGCTCTGGGCCTTCCTGGTATGCAGTCGTTAGTCAACGTAAATGAGAGGATTCTTATTGAGAGCATGGAATATTGAGAACTGCAATATTTTCTAGTGTGGTGATTTTTTTTCTATGAACTCTGATATATGATACGGAATTCTGATATAAGATGTTGATACTAGATACGCATTTAATTACATTTTGTTAATTGTAAATTACAAAAAATTACTGCATATTAAGATTGGGTTAAATATAAGTTTATGTCGTCATTTCCATCGTTTGACATGGTTTTTTGCTGCTTGTGTGGATATACGTTAATTATCATGGTACCCATTTTTAAAAAATATCCATTCAAGGTGTGGGCCTTTCCAGCTGATGGGAGGGGGTGGGCAATGGGGGCCAAAGGCTCTCGTGAGGAGCTGTTCCCCTTGCAAACAGGGAGGCTGCCCTGGCTGGGCTTGTTCACACTTAGCCTCTAGTTGAGGATGGCATGATGCTGCCTGCCTGGATGGGGCTTGGAGCTGGTAGACTCAGTTGGAGAGGTGTGGCTGTGCTACAGCAAGATGGCTGGTTGATGAATACCAGCCATTCTGACACAGCTGGAGGGGATATGGCCACCATGGAGGTGAGCCCATTAAGGCACTGGTGGGGAAACAAGGAAACCCGTCCAAGCTGGATGAATTCATGGATCCCTTGCAATAACTCTGTGCTCTCCCAAGGGCTCCCCTGCCCACAGGTTGGGAACCACTGGTGTAATATACCATTTCTGTAGATTTTCCACACAGAGTTCTTGTTCCCTATTTTCTGGCCAGAACAGGAAAGGTTTTTTTTAAGATTACTCTGCAACGCAGCTTCTTAGATAGGGAATACAGAGTTGTTGTGTCACTTTTACATTGTATGCATAAGTGCTACAATACAGACAACTGTGACTGGTTTTCCAGTATCCCATAGCTCCGGGGTGCCCAAACTGCAGCTCGCAAGCCACATGCAGCTCTTGAAGCCCTCTGTTGTGGTTCCTGAGCCTTGCCGCCACCACCTCACATCCTGCACCCCACTTTGAAAGCAGAGGGTTTCCCCCCTCCGTTTTCTTGAGATTTCAGGAGGGTTGGAAGGGTTGGAAGTCAGGGAAGCTCCCCCCACCCCCAGCTCCCAGCAGCCCTCAGGAGCTGGGGGCTGCACGTGGTTCCTCTTTCCCAGGCAGCAAGGTAAGGAGCTGGCCTGGGGCTCCAGGGAGGGTGGCAGGGATGCTTTCAGGGGGGCAGCACAGAGCAGCCAGGCTGTCAAGAGGTTTTTCCCCAGCTGGCTATGGAGGCCACAGCTGGTCTGGGACTCCAGCGATGGGGATGCTTGGGGGAGCAGCACAGAGCACCCATGCTGTCCATGGCTTCTATAGCCATTTGGGAGACTTTCCCCCAGCTGGCTATGAAAGCCACAGCCAGTCTGGGGCTTCTCTTGTGCAGCCATGTGGGGAGAGCAGGCGGGGAGAGGCCGGCATCCATGGAAGGCTGCTGGCCTTGGGGTGGCTGGGTGGCCGGGCACCCTTCCTGGGGCCTTGTGCCACTAGTTTTTCTTCCCCTGTGAGGCTTGCCTTGGGTAGGGGGAGGCTGGCATCCATGCAGGACTGCCGGCCTCAGGGTGGCCGGGCAGGTGGGCACCCTTCCTGAGGCCTCGTGCCGCTGTTTGTTTCCCACTCCCAGCTTTTGTGCATGTCCAGGTGGGGGAGGTAGCAGAACAGGGATCAGAGGATGCCTGCCTGCCAGTTG
>NW_015167561.1:211751-270883 GCF_001447785.1 Gekko japonicus
TCCTTCCTTCCTTCCTTCCTTCCTTCCTTCCTTCCTTCCTTCCTTCCTTCTCTCTCTCTCTCTCCTTCTCTTTCTTTCCTCTCTCTCAAGAATCTCTTCATTTTGAATAGCCATATCAGGAGATTCAATGCATTAGACCCTCTGACACTTGGGTCAGTTTTGAATGACTCCCTGAAGCTTCCATGAAGCAATTTGCCCTCCCTCCCTCCCCATGTATTTGCTTTCCCCCACTTCTCTTCTTCCTCCTTTCCTTCTTAACTAAAGTTAGAACAAAACAAAAACGGGGGGTTAGAAGATTAAAATTACTGAATAAGAGTTTGAGAGTTCAAAACCCAGATTTATAGGGTAAAATTAACAGAGAAAAGTCCATTTGTATGAGGATGAAGAGATAACAGTATGATCACAGCAAATGTTTTTAAAATAATTTTTTTTCAAACAACCCTCCCAAATTACAAAACAGAAAAAAAACAAAAATATTACAAAACATAGGAACAAGATTACAAAAAAATGACTTCCGGTGATGGCGGCGTGCTAGGGCAGACTCATCTCCCAGACCTCCTGGGGTTGAAGCTGCGCTCCAGCCGAAGGAGGGGATGCGCAGGCTCGTCACCCCCTCCCAGGGACCCAGTTGAAGGGTCCCTGGCCATGGAACTTCTGAGAGGTCACCTCTTCGATGGCAGAATGCTGGAGAATTGAGGTGCTTCTCCATTCCGACGGTTCTCCAGGGTGAGAGACCAAATGGACGTAAGCAATGCTAACCGGGGCAAGCGCAGGAGATCGAGCATTCAAAAGAGAATGTACATGAGGTCCAAGGACCGATTATGAACGTGAGTCATTTAAGCGATATTTCAAGAAAAAAGAAAACTCCCTACTCTAACATACACAGCAGAGATTAAGGCGAGCAGGGGAGGGACGCCTCCCATGCACATGAACTTTTGAGCAAATGAGGAGGGGAGCAGAAGAAAAAATGGTTAAAACGGTTAAGAAGTACTTACCAAGAAGTGCTTGAGTGTTCAAGCGCATATTCAGAGACTTTTAAAAAAATTGTGAAAGTAAACAAATCGAGAAACATGGCAGGGAAGAGGACGGAAAAGGAGAAGTTGCTGAAATCGAAAGTGACAGAGAGCCTGAAACTGGAAGGAACCAATGACCTGGCAAAGATTTTGGCAGAATCCATGCACCCTCTAATGGACCAGCTAAATAACTTCAAGGAACAGATGTCTAATATGACTCAATGTATCACCACTCAGCAAACCCAGATAAATGAGACTCTGAAAATGATGAATCAAACAGCTGAGAAGGTGAAAGAAGTGGATGCCACTGCCCAAAGGTGAAGAAAAAAGTAAATCAACTGGAAAAGAAGCAAGTCTCCACAGAAGATCAATTGCTACAACTACAAATGGAAAAGGCTAATATGATTCTTCGCTTCTAGGGCATGCCAGAGATGAAGGGAGAGAATCTAAAGGAAATGATGAGTGAAGTATTGGCCCCAGTGACAGAGATGAAGGCGAAACTGTTGATAAGTGATATGGATGTGGTCTATAGGTCATATTCAGGATATATAAAGAAAAACAATCTGCCTGGGGAAATTGTTGTAAGATTCTCGAAGAGGCATGTGAGGGATGCAATCCTGAAAGCAGTATTTGGAGTACCCCTGAAAGTTGGGGAAAATGTCATCAGAGTTCTAAAAGACATTCCATTTGAAATAAGACAAAGGAGAAAGAAATATAAGGACCTTATAGTTTTTCTTCAGACAAATTCAATTGGATATAGATGTTAGAACAAAACAAAACTGGGGGGTAGAAGATTAAAATTACTGAATAAGAGTTTGAGAGTTCAAAACCCAGATTGATATGGTAAAATTAACAGAGAAAAGTCCATTTGTATGAGGATGAAGAGATAACAGTATGATCACAGCAAATGTTTTTAAAATAATTTTATTAATTTTTTTCAAACAACCCTCCCAAATTATAAAACAGAAAAAAACAAAAATATTACAAAACATAGGCACAAGATTACAAAAAAAACACAAAATACAAAAATAGGGCAATGTTGAATCAGATTATTGGCAAAAGGTACTTTGGGGGTGGAGCCAAGATACTTTGGAGGTGATGCCTAGCAAGGATGTGACATCACTTCATGACGTCATGTCCTATGATGTCACTTCCAGGTTAACAGTCAGATGATGTCACGTCCTAAGCTCCACCCCTCCTGATGATGCCACATCCTGCACTGAAATCCCACCCCTTCCTTGGATGTCACTTTCAGGCCACTCCTTCAAACCCGCCTCTTCCTCCAAAGTCCACTTGCGGCTCTCAAGCATTTGATATTTAGTCTATGTGGATCTTATATGAGGCAAGTTTGGCCACCCCACCACAGCTGCTGTTGCTCCAGTAGTTACTGACAAATTATGTTACTTAGTTTTACCTCCCTCCATGCACTGTATAGTGCCATAACATTTCATTACTACTTTCTGCTTTTTTATTTATAGAAGTAGATGGTTGGAAGGGAAAGTAGAACATTTGTAGTCTATATACATTTAAATTGCTCTTTTGTTACCTATTCCTACATTATTTACTCAAAGAAATATTGCTTTGTTTATAATACCATGGTTGCAGTCATACAAAATGGAAGATAAGAATTAGAGACATTCAAACATGTCTTGTTCATCACCATGCAAAACAGAGCAACGGCTTTTGTACATGTGCTTTCTCACACAGCCTAACTGTATTCTTCCAACCTCCCCCATCCTTGCTGCATAACAGTCCCACTTCAGTGTTCTGATAAAATACTGGTTTTGATATTCATTTAAGTAGTCCATCATGATGCAAATGGCTGATTATTGGTTTGAATTGGTAGCCCTTTTGTGCAATAACAGTTTTGCAAAAACCTGGTGCAAACCTGTTCAGTGGACATTCAGAACTGTCCCCACCACCTGGACCGGCTGGGTGATCAACTCACATCTGAAAAACACTTTCAAACCTCATAACTTTGACAGTTGCATACATTTCGGGTGAAATCTGCAGCATCCCTAGAAAAAAGTCCAGAAAAAATTATTTTAACACAAATCAAAATTATTTTCCTATATATATACTCCTCATAAATGAATATCCCAACAAACATAATTTTGAGCACACCAGGATACTGTTTCTTGGTAAGAATAGGTCACTGGGAATTTCTAATCAAGTTCTAAGCCAAACCATTCTTATCTGTAACATTGTAAATGATCTAAATCTAAATAAAACTGTTTATACTTGAATAGTTTGAAACCTTATCATCTGCCAGTTATTCTGGTACCTTGTTGCCCCCTGAGCCGGAAATAATGAGACAGACAACTGTTTTGAATTCAAACAAGGGCCACTTTATTAACTATTTATTTTGCATAATAAATCAACAGAAAGGGAACTAAGTGGGAGCAGAACAGGCCAGGCAGATGTCACTCCAGCCAACCTCCTTGCCTAGATGTATGGGCAAGTCACTAGCCCCAGTCTAGGGCCAAGTCTCTGGCCCGCGACCGGCAGCCCAGCGCACAGGTCACCCCCAGGAGCACCTACCCCTGAAGCCCTACAGCCTCAGGGAGGAGCTTACCCAAGAGGCTCCCTGAGGTGGTCACCATTCCCAGCCCTAAGCCCTACAGCCCTGGGGCCGTTCCTGATGACCCCCTGGTCCCCAACTGGAACTGGCTGAAAGTGATTACCGGTTCTGCATTCTTTCCCACCCTACTCTGCCACCTAACAGCCCAAGGCTGCCCTAATCCTTTGCTGTAATTCCTCCAGGAATATGTTGTTGCCCTTGTTTGACAAATATACGCCATCATCCCTGTATAGGTCAAGCTCGACCCGAATACCTGGATGAGGAAGAAACTGACCCAAACCCACCTCTAGTGCCTTCTCCATATGTCGGTTCACCTTCTTCTGGGCCCTGTCCAAACCCTGGGGGTCCCCAAGGCCACACCAGACACGGCGCGGCAAGATTGCCGAACAAACAATCAGCGTACAAGGCCACCTGGCTTTAATGGTGGCAAGGTCAGCCTTGGCCTGAATTGCCAAGTTACCCCCAAGGTGGATAACCAAGACCTGCGGGGAAGGCCCCAGCCGTTCCCCAAACAACAATAGGAGGAGTCTGGGCCATCTCATGCCTCTCCTCCCTAACCATTCAACATGGGCCCACCCACTAAGGCCCAGCTGTGATCCCACAGGGGTCCTCCTGGTGCGGTGGGCAGCCCAGAAGATCATGCTGTGGCCACAGACCAGAATGTCTTGCCTCGCTGGCCTGCCGACAGCATCTGTAATGAGAGTTCTGTCAACACCTGAACTCAAACTATGCTCTTTCGAACACCTGATCTCAAAACTTGCTCTTTCGAACAACTCTTATATGCACGGGAACACCAGTGGCCGATTGTCTGAATATCAGTGGGAGAACCTTCTTCCGGGCCCTGTCCAAACCCTGGGGGTTCCCAAGGCCACGCCAGACAAGACACGGAAAGATTGCCAACCACACAATCTGCGTACCCGGCCACCTTGCTTTAATGGTGGCGAGGTCAGCTTTAGCCTGTGGTGCCAGTGCTATGCCCTTCAGCAGGCCCAGGTCATTACCCCCAAGGTGGATAACCAAGACCTGTGGGGGAGGCCCCAGCCGTTCCCCAAACAACAAAGGGAGGAGTCCAGGCCATCTCAAGCCTCTCCTCCCTAACCATCCAATACAGGCCCACCCGCGGAGGCCCAGCTGTGATCCCACAGGGGTCCTCCTGGCACGGTGGGCAGCCCAGAAGATCATGCTGTGGCCACAGACCAGAATGTCTTGCCTCGTCGGCCTGCCGACAGCACCTGTAATGAGAGTTCTGTCAACATCTGAACTCAAACTATGCTCTTCTGAACATCTGAACGCAAAACTTGTTATTTCGAATATAACTCTTATATGCGCGGGAACACCAGCGGCCAATCGTCCGAATATCAATGGGAGAATACCCCATGTTTGCTACGGTGGATGCAGCCCCAATCCTGAAGAAGTGGGTTCCAAAATGAAAGGCCCCCAAACCCAGCTCCTTCAGTGCCTTCTGGGTCAGCAAACAGAACTGAAACTTGGTAAGGGGGGAACCATCTCTATGGTGAGATAAAATGCCAAACTCTGACCCCCGCCAGGTAAGGTAATGCCGCAGCACCCATACCAGGCATAGCTCCTGATTAGTCTTGGAATGCCAAGTCACCACTCTAACCTTGTCTACTGACATGGTAAGGTCACCTAAAGCAAGGGCCCTCCCAGAAGTATCCTGACGTGATGCAGCCACTAATTAGCTAATGCGCAGTGCCGGGAAAAGGCTAATAACACAGACGCATGAAAAAGAGCAGTCTCATATGTGTCAGCACAGATGTTTGGCCATAAGGCCCGAGGGCCTTTAAGAATTGCTGGGGACAATGGTTCCCTATTGTCCACCGCGGGACCGCTCTCTCGGGACCAACCTTCCAGCATCTTCCTAATTCTGAAATCCCCTGTATAATCAGCAAAACCTGACAATTTACTGGCATATGCCAAGGAAGACAGCTGACCATTGATAGTCTTTACAGCCAAACCTCTCTTCTTAGAATACACACAAAACTGAATTAATTGAGGCACTGGAATGGGCCAAACCTGAGGCAGGCCCACTGACTGCCTAAAGTTCATAAAGTCACGACCGACCCTCCTGTAGGATTTCCTAGTTGATGGAGCCAAGGCTAGTCCAATTGCCCTGTCAGACTCAGCCCTCCAATCCCCCAAAAACTCATGGGCATTCTTACCAGGGACTGATCTGCTTCCGGGGTCAACCGACGGAACCTATTGATCTGTTTTCAGGAGAGAGCATCAGCAACCCCGTTATTAGCCCCTGGTACATGCTGTGCTTTAAACAAAATATTGTTTTTGAGGCAGATTAAAGTGAAGGCCCTAACCAGTGTCATGACCTGAGCTGACTTAGAGGTCATTGAATTAATGACTTGAACTGTGCCAAGATTGTCGCACCAGAAATGGACTGTATGCCCAGCAAAATCTGCTGTCCACAGCCCCACTGCTACCACAATCAGGAAGAATTCCAGAAAGGTTAGGTCTTTGACCCAACCCGCCTGGAACCAATCCTGTGGCCAGCCCTCAGCGCAGCAATGGCCCCTAAAATAAGTTCCAAACCCAGAAGAGCTTCAGCATCGGAAGCTACTTGAAGCTCCGCCTCAACTAGTAGGTCCTCCTGCCAGAATGAAACCCCACTGAAGGATTCCAAGAAATCTTGCCAAACTAAGAGGTCCTCCCTAATTCCCTTTGTGATCCTGGTCCTATGGTGAGGCAGGTACAAGCCCACCATGGCATCACACAGGTGACGCACAAACGCTCTGCAGGGAGCAACAACTTTGCAGGCAAAGTTCAGGTGACCCGCCAGCCTCTGGAGCGCCAGCAAAGTTATTTTACTGAGCTTAGTAGCTTGACCAATTAACTTTTTTAAATCCTGGAGCTTGTCCTAGGGCAAGTGGGACAACTGACCTCTGGTGTCCAATTCAATCCCTAAATACGTCAATACCTTGGTGGGACCCTCCATCTTCTCATGGGCTAACGGAACTCCAAGCTCCCTGGCCAAAGATGTAAAGGAGTCCAACAAGAATTGACAGTGCCCAGTGCCTCCCACAAACAGGAAATCATCTAAGTAGTGCACGGTACTGTTCAGCCCTGTCCTAAAACGCAGGGCCCACTCTAAAAACGTACTAAACTCCTCAAAAACTGCACATAAAACGGTGCACCCCATAGAAAGAGCCCAGTCCATGTAAAACTTGTTCTCAAACACAAAAACTAATAATTCAAAGTCCCCAGGGTGAACAGGGAGAAGACAGAAGGTGGATTTTATATCACATTTGGCAAGGTCTGAATCCATCCCACAGCTGCGCACAACTTGCACAACCTGGTCAAATGAAGTGTACCTGACTGAACAAAGCTCATCAGGTATCGCATCGTTGACTGATCCACCCCGAGGGTAGGACAAGTGATGGATGAGCCTAAACTCACCTGGAGCCTTTTTGGATGTCACCTCTAAAGGTGACACCCTCAAATTGGGACACAGTGAAGCCACAAAGGGGCCCAACACCCTGCCTTCCGTGCATTCCTTGGCATTTCTTTTGCCTCACTACCTCTTCCATTCCCTTAACGGATTTAAGATTAGGAGCCCAAAATGGCCTCCTGTCCCTCTGGTAAGGTATTCTAAAACCAAACATAAACCCTTCTAACAAATAACTACCCAGCAGCCAATTTAGATATTCCCGCAACAGGCCGGCCAATGTCAGAACCCTAATGGGACTAGGACCCTTTGTCCCCTGCCCCTTGCTGGCCTCTGCCACCAAATTTACGTTTTCCGCCCCTTTTACCTGATTTAGTCCGTGGCCTGGAGCAACCAGAGAGTGGGAGGGCACACACAGTGGGCACTCGTGCCGAAAGGAACACACCTTTCAACTGCATGTGCCCTGTGAAGTGAATTCCCAACAAACCGGGCTCCTCTGGAGTGCCTGCCTGCTGGGAGCTCTGGCCGCACTCGGACCCTGAAGCCTATGCACCATATGACCGCTGTCTGAACGGTCCCCAGCTGCAGGCCGGGCCGTCGCCATAGCTTCAATCCACAGGTGGGGATGAATCCAGTCCCACCTCCAGGCTGGATTCATGGCGGCCCGCATTCTGAAGCCTTCATCATACTCCAGCCATGCCATTCGCGTAAAGCGAGTATATGCCTTATAAATAATGTCCATATACTTCAGCATGGGGGAGGCACTCCAAGGCTGCTGGTGTATGATGACCGCTGCATAAAGGAGGAACACCCGGATACCAGTTGGACCACATCCTGTCGGCCCTCCGCTTCTTCAAGTGCTCTTTTTCGCGCTTGTCTAAATCCTCCCTATCCTTTTTATCCAGTTTTCAAAAAAGGAGGGCGAAGACGTTTACAAAATCCCTTTTAAGGATCTTGTCATGTGTGGCTGCGGACAGGTGGTCACCAAGCGGAAGCTCCAACTCGCCACTAGGCAATGCTTTCACCAGCACGTGCTCGTACCGTTGCCCAGCACAGCATGTGCAGTCATGTTGCGGGCCCCAAACACCCTTGTGATGAATGTGACCCAAACCCTCCTGAGTAACCTCTGCAGCCAGATGACTGAGAAGGTGAAGGCCCAGTGCCACCCTGGTTCTCTGACCCCCAGGGCCACTTCTTGACCCCTTCACCTTCCTTACTGTCCTTGGAAGGGGGGCCCTTATAGACCTCCAGCTGGTGCCCATCATCAGCATCATCCCCTTGTTGACCGCTGCCTTGTTGGTCACCTGATACCCCCTGGCCGTCCTCCATCATGGCCAAACGCGCCAGAATCTTTGCCTGAAAAGCAGAAGGAGCCTTGGGTTTCGCCTTCTTGGTGCCCTCAGGTGCAGTGGGTAGCTGGTCTTGCTTCCCCCTTTGCTTCTCCAAGGCCTCCAGGTGTGCCAGGATAGCTGCATTAATGGGATCATCCTCCTCATCAGATGGTTCGGGCCTCACCAGCTCAAGGTTAGGCCTCTTAGGAGCCGGTTGTTTGAAATGGGCCTGGCCCTTGCCCTTTCCTGTCGCCATGACTTCTATAATGACAAAGCCACCCCAATGGAAACTAAGACCCAGATGCCTAATTCCCCCAATAGAAGCTAAGGCACAGCTCTGTGTGGTGTAAAAGGATCAAAAAGCCTTGTGCCTCCTGTTAATCTGTTACAATGATCCACCACTAGGGGGAACCCTAGCAAGTAGACTCTAAGGAAAATTCCACAGCCTTTGGGATACTCCAGTGGCGTAGCAACAGCCACTGGGGCGACCCAGTACCTTAAGCTCAAATTGCCCAACAACAGCGCCAACTGTGAGCCTGGGCAACAGCCAATTACTGCCCTGCTTAATTCTAAAACAGTCAACAATGACTATACGTTTCCCAATGAGCTAATCTAAGTACTAAATGTGGGGGGAAAACCTGGGCCCAACACTGCTAGTACTCAACTCCTGCGGGCCTCCTGTCACGACTGCAGGCCCCAGAGGGAAAATCTGGGCTCAGCACAGTCGCTATGCCACCCCTGCGGCTGTCTATCAATAAAACTGATGAGAGGGGAGGAGATAGCAACCTGGGGCCCCAAAACTTGAAAACAACTTCCGTATGTCGCAATCTGGGGCCCCAAAACTTGAAAACAACTTACGTATGCCCCTGGGCCAACAGCCCCCACCCGCAATCAAACTAAGCCCCCCCCTTTATATAGGGAAGGGGAAGGAAGGGCGAGCTAAAGAGCCCGGACACCGTGGCACTCTGGGACTGTGCCCAGTAGGTTGCCCGCTACTGCCGCCACCTCCTCAAATCGGCCGCTACCGCCTCAGCCGTCGGGACACTCGGGCCCTCTGCAGCAGGCTGATTGGCATCCCACAGCTGCCTCTGGGCTTCTGCTGAGGCCACCGCTTATCCTGCCAACAGTGCTGCTGGGCTCCAGACGCAGCTGTGCCTAGCCACCAGCCCCGATCTTGCCGTGGCCCACCCAATCGTAGCCTCTCTAGGTGCTCAGATCTCTTCCTCCAAGCACAAGGCGCAACTGACAAGATTGGGAATGGGGCTGAGCCTATAAAGGCCGGCCCTGCCCACTCAGCACCGAGACACGCTACACCTCAGTGCAGCTGTCAGTCTCCCTTTCCTCCTGTGCGCAAAACAGCCTGTGCACTCAATCGGCTTTGCCTCATTGCGTGGTTTCAGTTTCTTAGGTAGTAGGAAGTGGGAGGTGCAGAAAGGGGAGAGGGTGACTAACAGAGATGTGATTGACTGGGACATCATTCAACCAGAACAGTTAGCCATTTGTTCCTCCAAACATAATAGCCCCAAGTGGCATTTCTGTGCCTAGCATTTCCACTTTCTGTTTACTGTACCTTTTCATTGGCATTGGAAACACTTTCTGATTTTATATGTGTGCATCCAGTTTCTCCATGAGCTATTTTGTTTTGTTCTCCCAGAGAACACCTGCTAGGCAGAGGCAAAGCTTTATTTGTATCATCTGTCAGGAAGACAGGACAAATGCTGTGGAAAGAAGCAGAGGATAGGAATTCCACTTTAATACAACAGGCAACCAGTTTACCTGTCTTACAGGGGACCCAGCCAAAAGCTTTATTTGTGTATGCGCCCACTCTCCCTACAGATATTAGGACCTAGTGGGTTACACTAGCACTTAGAAAGGGTTGCATAGACAGGAAAGACAGAGGACTGGAAAGGAGGCAGAGGCCTAAGCAGAGGCCACATAGAGTAGTTAGATGAAGCACGCACAGAGAAGAACCAGGAGAGTTCACTTATTTTTTAAATTCAAATGAGATCTCTATACAAGAGAAAAACATTGATTCTGAGATCTCCTGGAAAGCTTTATTTAAAAGCACTGTAGACATGGGTATATCAGTTCTCATACAAAATAGGAGAGGTCTATTTAAACTGGAGTGCACAGGGGAGCCAATTCTTATTTCCCCACTTTGCTTTCTGAGCCCACCTCAGTATTGATTTTCAAAGTTCAGCTCAAATGCCAGGTAGGTTTCTGCCAGCACTGGCCTTATTTTCTGTGTGGCCAAAGCTTGCTTTGCAGTTGGGGTGAAAGGGAGAAGTTGCAGTGCAATTTGACTTTCTTGTTTTTCCCCATTGGTGCACGCAGGAAGGTATGACATGGCTTATGAGTATGCAATATATATTAATCTACAAATTTAACAGCAAAAAAGAGATATAAAACAGGTAGCAAAAATGAAATAGGGGACATTGCTCACCCCAGCTATTTTTACAAATCGTTTTCATTACTGCCATTGGCCTGAGCATATGTTCCTTCTTTTACGTACTCTTTCTGCCTCCAGCAAACCTTTGGAGTCATCTACATACTGATGTGAAATTTTGCCCCTGTTGAAGTATTAATGCTTTGCCTTTTTTAAAACTGTGTTTCTTAAACTTCTTTAAACCTGAAGTCCTTTGGGAGATCTGAGATGGGGACTGTTAGAGAAAGGTTAGTAGATTTGATGGTACTGTTTAATAGCTAAAAATTATGAGTTTTCATCTGGAAAGATCACAATGGATATTTTCTCATGCTCAGACAGGGCTGGCCTTCCCAGCGAGTGGTATTTCATAGGGGGCAGTGTATTGCTAAGACAGCAGTTTTTCCCCTTCATAACAGCTGCTTCACTCTCTCTCAGCCTAACTTACTTTATAGTGAGGATAAATGACTAGGAACCTTTTCAGAGAGCAAAAGGTTATTTTATCTGACTTTAGGTGTATCCAAGTTTTAGAGTCCTATACTGTGATCTTCCTGAACAGCTCCACTGAGAAACGTGGTTCATATTGAAAAGCGTGCTTATGAACCACAGCCACTGTTAACTCTTTAACTTCTAATTTGATAGACTAATCATTAATTTGATAAATTAATCACAATTTAAAATGCTCATTAGATGTTATTGAGTACTTTGTTATTGTGCTTAATAGTGCAGTGTATCCTTCTGCTTGATCTCTCAGGGAAAAAAAAAACATTTAGAAGGCATTAGATCCCTACCAAGATTTGCTGGAGATAGGACACATGATTTGCCATAGCAGAAGACTACAGAGATTATATTTCAAAGAATAACACCTACCTTTCACAGTCTCACTTATCATCTTTAAATTTGCAAGCCCTGCACATTTTAAAGAGAACTGGCACTTCTTGATACAGATGAAAAATTCCTACCTCTTTGTTAGGTACAGTATTTTTTAAAAAGAAAAAGGGTCCCTTAATATTAATTAAAATCTTCACCCTTAAATGTCATTGATACTTAAATCAGAAATTTGGAAACAAAAAATCTGGAAGTGCAGCAAGATCCTCTGCATGTTGAGTTTAATGGGCCTTAATGGACCTTAATTCAGATGGAAATGCCATCTTAAAAGTGACAGGATGAAACTCTAACCAGCACTTGTGACCTGTAAGAATTAGGGGTACAAAGTGACAGGATGAAACTCTAACCAGCATTTGTGACCTGTAAGAATTAGGACAGTCAAAATAACCACAGGTATTCTGCCTTGCAGTTAATTTCCATAAATTTCCATAAAATCCTTTCAGTTTTCAATTTCCAAAAAATCCTTTCAGTTTTCAACCACAGTCAAAGGAAAATCCCTAGTTTCCCATATGCTGGTGGCAGATCTATTTAATATGTATCAGTGTTTTTGACTTTGCATCCCACTATAAGTGTGGAAAACAGAAATAGACTTTTCAATACTTTAACATCACATTTTTAAAACTGATTGATGGTAGTCCAGGAAGATGGAACTAATATTGCACATTAACCCTCTTGCCATTTGTGTGTCACCATTGAACAATGCTTTCTCTCTGAACCACTTTTTAGTCATCTTTCAAATTTGTTTCAATCCAGTTTTATACACTGAGGATGACTTTTTCCCCCATTTCATCCTCTTTTCCATGTATGGAAGTATGAGAGGAAACCATGTAAGTTTTTAACCAGTGCAGATTTCCTTTTTATTCCCCTTTCTTTATTCAAATTGACACTGTTGTGAAAAGCTTACTATGCCAGTGTTCTTCACTCTCTCTGGCCTCTCTCCCTGCTCTGCAGTTGAGCTGACAAGGCCATGGAAATTCTTGTCAGTTTCACTGATGTCAGGCAAATTTCACCTGCCCATTCCTTTCCCCTGCCTACATTGCTGGTTCTGCTCTAAAAGGGGATAGGGGATATTTTGCTTTTGGTTTCTCATTAGAAAGATCACAGGAGCACCCCAATGCTGGTGCACAAAGTAATATCACAGTTATCTTTTAATACTAAAAAGAAACTTCTAAGATGTTCACAAAACAAAAACCTTTTCTCCACCCTTTCTTTAGAAAGACTGGAGAATGGTAGTGAGACAGGCCAGGATTATATCTGCCTGTAGTTGCAAGCCAGTACATCTAGGTACGCAGACAGGGAAATATCTTCTTCTGCACTAGCTAGAAAGGCTGTGGTGGCATTTAATATGGGGGAAAGCATAATCAAAGCAAGGAAGAGTTTCTGATGAAAATAGATTAACAATTGCAGATGTAATTTCACTCTAAGAGCAGCACAGCTTATAACTGGACACCACTTGCCCCTCTGAGAAGTTGGGTATGGACTCTGGCATCATTAGTCAGTATGTCAGGAACTTTTCCATTACTGAAATTAAACAGACACATTCCTCTGTGAGGTCAGAATGGCCAGGCAGAATCATCCACAGAATTCAGAAAGAGAAATGTCTGGGCAAGGCTTGAAGCAGAAACATAATGAATAGACAGACAGACATCATTTATTTAGTCATTCCAGTTTAAGACAAAACTATAGAACTTCCATGTCATAGCTGATAGGAACAATATGTCAAAGATTCATGTCAGTGCATGCAACTCTCTCTGTATTTTTGCATCTATATGTTGGGATGAGGTACCTGGCTTTATATACCCATTTGGATCAACTTCATTAATGCAATGCTTAATCAGTGTTTTTAC
This sequence comes from Gekko japonicus, assembly GCF_001447785.1. Classification (NCBI taxonomy): domain Eukaryota; kingdom Metazoa; phylum Chordata; class Lepidosauria; order Squamata; family Gekkonidae; genus Gekko; species Gekko japonicus. Next base: position 225,249 of record NW_015167561.1, read on the forward strand.
TTTCCTTCATTAAATGTAGTGTTTGGTAATAGGTTTTTACTAAAATTAAGTGATGGAGAGAAAAATAGTCAAGCCTCTGCATGAAGCCATGAGTTTAGTGCTATCATTTACTTTCCTGTAAGAATATTTTAATTTAATCCCCAACCAGGGGTCCTATGAAAAGCAGGGGATGCAAAAATGATTGTTGTAGGAAGAATATGCCTTTTATTAAGACTACAGTATAAAGTGGTAATATTTTGCATAACACTTGGCATTTATCTAGGATCACAAATTGCAGCTTGCTATTGGGAATGGAATCATTATGGGAAACTAAACTTTAAGTTTAAATGCACCAGTCCAGGGGAACGAAGGAGAAGAAGCTACTTTATTTTATCTTACAAAAACAGTGCAGATAATTAAAGATTGGCTAATGGGCATTTCTTTTTTTGTTTTTGCAGAACTGGATAATATTTATATTGCAAACTTAACTCTGGTATCAGGCAGATCCTAGAAAGATAGGCAATCTCCCTTTCTCTAAGATTAGATAACACTGAATTATCCAGTTTGGCTAGTCTGGATAAAATGACAATTTGTTTTCTTTGTTTCCTTTTTATTCCACATAAGCATTTTGTAGAAGTCCCAAATATGTAATGCATAGTGGTTGTTCAGCAACAAGCAACTGACTTTAATATTTTATATAGTTTATCTATAGTTTAGCTATTTCTTATGTCTATACATGACCTCTTTGGTTAGCCAAATTTGAAGGAGCCAATAAAGAGGTGTGATTTTGCCACTTATATTTGACCCCACCTCCTCCATGCAGGCTTTTCTGCTGGCTGCTGAGGAAGACAGTTGGTGCCTTGTTGCCTGGATTGAGGTTTTGGAATGGGCAGCCAGGTGACTATCAGTTTCTGCTGCCAAACAGCTTATGTGGCTCAGAAGCTCCCAAAATAAGAACATAAGAGGAGCCCTGCTGGATCAGACCAATAGTACATCTAGTCCAGCATCTTGTCTCACACGATAGCCAGCCAGTTCCTCTGAATGACCAACAACAGGGCATAGAGGCTGAGGCCTTCCCCTGATCAGGCTCTGGGATTCAGAGGATAAGTGAATGTAGAGGTTCCCCTCAGTCACCATGGCTAGTAGCCATTGATAGACATATCCTCCATGAATCTATCTAATCTCCCTCAGTGGGAGGGCGAGGTAGAAAACTAATAAATAAATAAATATTCACGTGGCCATCACTACACCCTCGGGCAGTGAATGCCACATTTTAATCACTATCTGTGCAAAGTAGTATTCCTTTTGTCTGTCCTGAACCTTCTGCCCATTAGTTTAATTGGATGCCCTTGAGGTCTCGTATTTTGAGAGAGAAAAAGTTCTCTTTGTCAACTCTCTCCACCCCATGCATAATTTTATGAACCTCTATCATGTCCCTCCTTAGTTGTCTCTTTTCTAAATTGAAAATTCACAGACTCTTCAGCCTTTCTTCAGAGGGAAGGTGCTCTGATGCTCTCTAACCTATGGAATCTTGTGAGCAAGCAATTTGGCTCCTGCATAAATTAGTTTGCTCTGGAGCCATCCTTCCTGAGCTAAGACAAAAATGTGTGAACTGGAGGCTAAAAATGGAGAACTAGCTCACACCAACTCAGCTTAGAGGGAACACTGGCTCTAACACCCTAATCATCTTGGTTGCCCTCCTTTGTACCTTTCCCAGCTCTGCAATGCCCTTTTTGAGATATAGTGATGTGAGGCAAAGCACCCTGATTTCTCCTCAAGGGTTAACGTGATTAATAGCAGGCCTGTTCTGGCTCACAGGTGTCTGTTGGGCCTTCCTGCCAGATACCATCCTTATCTCTTTCAAGGCCAGATTCAAGAATGTGATAATTGATTAATAATGAGAACCTGTGTTCTGTTGTGTAACTAGATGGGGGGGGGGGATCAGAAGTGGATGTTAACATCTTCTGAAGGGTTCCATCAAGCAAACTCCCTGACTGAATTTGAGAGAATCCATGCTAACTTTGTGATTCTCTAATGCTAGTACTCTTTTGCTATATTATGCTACATCATGATGGACAGCTGCATGGGGGTGTGGGCGTGGCATGAACTCCTAAGATTTCAGACACCTGAAGCCTAATCTCCTGACCCCCTTCCCCCTTTCCAACCATGTACCTTGATCTATGAGACATAGCAACTTACCAACTGACTATGGGGAAGACAGGAAGCACTAAAAATAGAAATGTATTTTTCACAGAGTGATTTGACCAATGGAGGGCCCAGTGCTCCAATGATGGACTCCAAAATGACTGCCATCAGGGCCTCATCATCTCTAGACAGCAACACTATCACTAAAAAGGACCTTATGGACTTTCTGAAAATCCTTGAAACAGGCATCTTGGACAAACCGTGGACCTTTCCTAATAATCCCTAATTTTCAGAGTCGGGCACCGTCCTGCTATGTAAATGACTCTGCCAAATGCCTGTTTAATCCTTCAGCCCGATCTGCCATAAACCCAGGGAAGGAGAGATGAAAAGGGGGAAAATTGTGCGTGTGTATAGAGTGGTTGGCTGGTGTTAACTTTCCCATGGGAATGGGGGAGGGGGAAGATCTTTCCTCTGCACTTCAAAAGGACCAGTTGGTGCAAGGCAATGCATGAATAGGATCATGGGAGTGTGTCCTGCTTTTTTACCTATACAAATTGTAATCTTAGATGTTTTAATCAGTCTGAACAAAGAATCTCTCCGTGTATCACTACTCTTAGTTTTAATAAAGCTTTTCTATAAAAGACTATGGGACTGAGAGTTGATTGAACCAGGAATCTAACAGTTTGTTCAGACTCACCTTCCTTCAATCCAGCCCCCTACCTACCACAATGGGGAGCGGTGATGAAGACAATGGTACCCATGTGACCACCAGTTCTACAACTGAGACGGCAACTGGTACCAAGAAAAAAAAACGCACTAGTCCAGGGGAACGAAGGAGAAGAAGCAAGTGCTGTTCGCAAACTCAGAGCGCTGGGATGACCCGGTTTGGCTGGGTGGCACCCCCGGGCTGCGAGGAATGAGAAGTCGTGACGAGAGGGAACGCAGACGTGGGCCCCGAGTCTTTCACAAAGATCCAGAGCTACGTCGCGTGCCAGCGGAATGGGAGGAAGGATCCTCCTCCAAACGGGCCCTCACCACCCTTCGAGTTGACATGCAGGAGCTGAAAGAAGGTTTCTGCTCCTTAGTGGACAATTTACCAAAAATGATGAAGGAGCTGATGGGGAAACCCGTGGCTACGTCTTTGTCCGAGGAGGCAGAAGCTACAGAAGAGGAGGAAGAGCCCCCTCACCCAACACCTCACCACAGGGGCTGGGAGCGCGATTGACCGTGCGATGCACTAGAAGCTACCACTCCGGCCAAACTAGCTTTTTTCGCCATATAAGTGAGGAAGATGCTGCGTGATGAAGGAGCTGATGGGGATACCCGTAGCTACGTCATTGTCCAAGGAGGCAGAAGCTACAGAAGAGGAGGAAGAGCCCCCTCACCCAACACCTCACCCAGGGGCTGGGAGCGCGATCGACCGTGCGATGTACTAGAAGCTACCACTCTGGCCAAACTAGCTTTTTTCGCCATATAAGAGAGGAAGATGCTCCGTGAGTGGGGCCACACCTTTACTACGGACGAGCAACAAGTGGATTATGTAGGATCCAGACTCTGGGATGGAGCAGCCGACTGGTTTGTGGGGCTGTACAATGTGGCCGCCCCAGAACTGAGAGATGTGGACGCGTTCATGCAGGCTCTCCACCACCAGTTCGAAGATCCACTAGAACACAAGAAGGCCCACACCCGCTTGCGGGGAATTCACCAAGGGACCAGGTCGGTGCAAGAGTATTCATATGAGTTTAAAACAATGGCCGCAAAGTTGTTGGGCTGGCCGGATGAAGTCCTCATTGAGTTATACAGAGCGGGACTGAATGCGGTCATTCTGGAGAAGGCGTTGGCACAAGACAACCTGCTCACATTAGCCGGGAGGATCCAGGTAGCGAGTGAAGCCGAGAACCGGTTCAACTCGGTGAGGTTGTACCATCAGAAAACCTCAAATCGAGGGGCCACCTCACAGAGCGGAATGGAGGGGTGAAACCTGGGGAACCCCTAGGGAGACGACCGGGAACACTGACTGAAGAAAGGGCTCGACCTAAAATGTGGAGGGCCGGGACACTTTGCTGCAAATTGCACTGGGAATAGAAGCAATGGAACAAGCCCCCGAGGCGAATGGCAAGAAAGGAAGGGATGAGACAAGAAGGAGAAAGGGGATGGGAAGCAGAAGCAGCCACCTCGTGCATTGCAAGCGGCTGAAATTTTGTCCTCCAGCACCTCCTCATTCAGCGAGGGAGACAAGCCAACCGTGGCGGGAAACAACAGAGACCTGCTGTGAAGAGCGCCAACCAGCAGGTCCCCCAGACGCCGGTGCAGGATTCAGTGAGAAATGGGTCTTCCCTGTTTTTTGCTACTGTGACTGTATTGAATCCCGACGTGAGCACTTCCATCCGAGTGCGTGCCCTCATAGACTCCGGGTGCTCATGTGACCTCATCAGCCCCTCGTTAGTAACTGGACTCAGGGATGCAGTTGTAAAATTAAGTGAGCCAGTAATGTTTTCCCAGATTGATGGCAGTCGTGCCAATATCAGACTGTAAAATTGCCCATTGGGAACTACGAAGCTTCATAGTGCATCTCATGGCTCAGTTACCAATGGTGCTGGGGAAACCCTGGTTAGGGGCACATGATCCCTACGTACAGTGGAGTAAGGACTGTTTGACTTTCCTAGACCCCCGGTGCAAGGCACACCAGTGGGACCCAAAATAGGGGGCAGAGCCAGACCCGGTGCCGGAGCAAGTGTGCTTGGTGCGAGAGGAGCTGAAAGCCATTCCCCCCAGAATCATGATTTAAGGAAAGTCTTTGAAGAGAAAAAAATGGACGAATTACCACCCCATAGGAATACTGACTGTACTATAGAAATCCTCCCGGGGCATAAGATGCCGAAGGGGAAACTGTACTCTATGAACCTTTCAGAGAGGGAGGAACTAAGGAGATTCATAAATAAAAACCTGGAATGAGGTTTCATCTGCCCGGCTAAGTCATCGTTCGCCGTCCCTGTTTTATTCAGGAAGAAAAAGGACGGGGGGTTGAGATTGTGCACCGATTTCCGAGGGCTGGATGCCGTCTCCATGTCAAATGCCTCCCCCCTCCCCCTGATCAAAGACTTGCTCGCTGAGGCAGCAACGGGGCGATTTTTCACCAAGCTGGACCTACGTGACGCGTATTTCAGGGTGCGCATCCGGGAGGGGGACGAATACAAGACAGCATTTAACATGCCACTAGGGCAGTTTGAATACTTGATTATGCCTTTTGGATTGAGTGGCAGGCCAGGAGTTTTTATGAACTTAATAAATGAGGTGCTACACAAGCATCTGTTCAAAGGGGTGGTGGCATATTTAGATTATGTGCTTATGTACTTGCAAGATATGGACTTGCATGTGAAACTCATGTGAGAGGTGCTCACTGCCTTGTATGAGAACCGCCTCTATGCTAAACTGTCTAAATGCGAATTCCTAGGCTACCGCATAACTCAGCAGGGGATGGGGGATGGATCCAGGGAAGGTCCGGGATGTGTTGGGGTGGGAGGCCCCCCAGACACAGCAGCAACTGCAGAGTTTCTTAGGATTTTGCAATTTCTATAGAACCTTCCTCCAGAACTTTGCACAGGTAACTCTGTCCCTAACGGACTTGTTGAAAACCCAGGGGAGGGGCCCGAGCGCAGTTAAAGGTTCATGCAAACTGCACTGGACCCAGGAGTGCCAACAGGCATTCAAGGCACTGAAGGCGTTGTTCCCCTCCGAGCCAATTTTGCATCATCCTGACGAGACTAAACAATTTATTGTCCAAGTCAATGCGTCGGACGTCGCGATGGGTGGCGCCATCTTACAGAAAGGCTCCGATGGAAAGTTGCACCCATTGGCTTATGTGTCCAAAAGGTTCTCAGGGGCCGAACACAACTGGGCAGTGTGGGACAAGGAAGCAGCAGCAGTGTGTTTGGCTTTATGCACCTGGCATCATTGGCTGGAAGGAGCAAGGGTGCCGTTTGAAGTGTGGACAGATCATAAGAATTTGGAAGCCCTCCGTATGCCTAGAAGGCTGAATGTAAAACAGGTCAGATGGGCAGAGTTCTTCTCCAAGTTCCAATTCACAATTAAGTACCTGCCAGGCAAGGCGAACTTCCTTGCTGATGCTCTGTCGCGGTTGCTGCAACTCAGGAGTCAGAGGGAGGAGGTGATGGACACTATTTTCTCCCCAGCGCAATTGGGGGCGGGCGTGATCACTCGCAGCAAAGCAAGGGAGGGGGAGACCAGCCGAGCAGGTGAGATTGTGGTGCCGGGGAAAGACTCGGGCTGGCTAGAAACTTTTATCTCTGCCTTCTCCCCTCAAGACTTAGAAACTGTATTGGCGGAGGGGCTGGAGCATCGGGAGGATGGTCTTTGGGCGAAGGGGGACAAAATTTATGTCCCTGAAACCTTACAGGGAAATATGCTGTTGCAATGTCATTGCAGCAAGCTAGCGGGATATTTTGGTTACCTGAAGACTCTGCACATAATCCTCTGCCAGCTCTGGTGGCCAGGGGTCCGGCAGGCAGTTTCTCAGTTTGTGAGTGAATGTAAAACGTGTTTGATGTGTAAAAGGTGGGGAGGGAAGGTGATGGGGCTCCTCCAACCACTAGAAACCCCAGAGCGTCTGTGGGCTGTCATTTCTATGGACTTCATTACTGATTTGCCTGTGAGTGAGGAAAAAACAGTAATTTGGGTGGTAGTTGATTTATTCTCTAAGCAAGCCCATTTTGTGCCATGCAAATCTATCCCCACAGCCAAGCAACTGGCCGCTATGTTCTTGCAGCATGTCATCAAATTGCACGGGATCCCGCGCAAATTAATATCTGACAGAGGCTCGCAATTTGTTTCAAGGTTCTGGAAGGAGCTCACGAAGCTCTTGGGCATAGAAAGGGGGGTGGAGTCAAGCCATCACCCTGAAACTGATGGACAATCAGAAAGGATGAACCAAATTTTGGAGCAAATCTTGCGATGTTATATAAACCATCAACAGACTGACTGGGTGCATCTTTTACCTTTTGCTGAATTTGCATATAATAACTCTGTTCACTCATCCATGGGGATGAGCCCATTTAAGGCGGTGTACGGGTACAAGGGGGTTCCTCTCCCAACTCATAGAGGGGGATGCACAACTGTGGTGGCATAATGTTACCAAGAACTGGGAGGTGTTGAGAAAAACATTGGACAAGGCTAAACGTGACTATAAAAAATATGCTGATGCAAAGCGGTCCCCCGGATGGAATTTGACCTCTGATTATTCTGTCTATCTGTCCACCAAGAACATTAAGAGTCTGCAGCTGCGCCGAAAACTGGGCTGGAAGTATGTGGGCCCCTTTAAAATTCTAAGGGTGATAAACAAGGTCGCGGTAGAACTCGACCTGCCCAAATCCCTGCAGGCTTTACATCCAGTAATTCACATAAGCTGCCTCAAACGGGACCCGGGGTGTTCGAATGGAGATCCTCAGTCCGCGAAACCTGAACCCCTGTGGCTGTACAGGGAGCCACATCAAGAGGTTCAGGAAATTCTGGACTCCAAACTATTCAGGGGCGCCCTCCACTATTTGGTCTGATGGAAGGAGTTTGGTCCAGAAGAGAATGAATGGGTGGCCGCGCATCACGTGCACGCCCCTCGCCTTGTTTGGAGGTTCCATAGGGCATTCCCTGACAAACCGGGGGGGGGGGTCCTGTTTAGGGGAGGCAGTATGTCAGAGTTGGGCACCGTCCTGCTATATAAATGACTCTGCCAAATGCCTGTTTGATCCTTCAGCCCGATCTTTCATAAACCCAGGGAAGGAGAGATGAAGGGGGAGGGGAATGTGTGTGTGTATAGAGCGGTTGGCTGGTGTTAACTTTCCCATGGAAATTGGGGGGGGAAAGATTGGTGCAAGGCAATGCATCAAGAGGATCATGGGAGTTTGTCATGTTGTTTTACCTATACAAGTTGTAATCTTAGATGTTTTAATCAGTCTGAACAAAGAATCTCTCTGTTTATCACTACTCTTAGTTTTAATAAAGCTTTTCTATAAAAGACTATGGGACTGAGAGCTGATTGAACCAGGGATCTGACACCCTAATATAGACTTTGCCTTTTTCAGTATTCCAGGCATGTGGCTGAATTTACTTCTCAATTACTCACTACAGTGACTGCATTGGAATCTGGCTTGATGGCAGTATTGGTTGGCACTGCAGAAGCAGTGCCACAGCACTGTCTGGGAGGTTGGGGCTTGGTGGGTCGGCATTTGCACATGATGAGGTAGAGCAGCCATCTGGTGAGTGTGCTACACCCACACAAAACACTGACTGTACTGCTAGGGACACCAGCCTTCATGGGCCAGTCCTATTGGTCTCTTCAGCAGCTGGACTTTCCAGAGGGGTCAGGTGGGGATGTCTGAGCATGATGTTCCAGTAACTGGGCCTGAACAACACTCAGATGGGGATACCTGGCCTGTTAATAAGCCTGATGGATAAGACAGGGTATCAGTTAATCCTGTTGAAACATTTACCCCTATGAGGAGATCACCTGTTGCCTGCAACTAAAATGAAAATTTGGCAGGGGAAATATGTAAATGTCTTCTCATTATTATTTAGGGAACCAGGGGTCAAGAAGGAAGGTGAGGAAGGAAATAAGGAAAGGGAGAACTATCTGGATATACTACATATATAGCAGTTGACACTCATATGCAGCCGAAGAGAGCATCGAATCACAAACTGAACCACAAACAAAACTAGGAGGTTCATTTGCAAAAGGGATGGCAGTTTCTTTAAATGAAGTTCGCAGAAAGCCCAAAAATCAGCTGTGTGGATGGGAGCAGCCTGCTTCCCACCACTCAGCTGTTTTGGGCTGTCTTGTGCAGTCCCTTTAGCCCTTAAAGGGAATGCGCAAGAAAACAAAAAAACAACAACAGCTGAGCAGTGGGGAGGTGCTTCCCACTGCTAGTTTGTTTTGCTTTCTTGTGCAGTCCCTTTAAATCCAGAAAAACAGCTGAGTTATAGGGAGGCACTTCCAGGCACTCGTCTGTTTCCTTTTCTTGTGCAGTCCCTTTAAAGTGACTTCACAGGGGAGTCTGTGCTTCTTTTGCAGTCTCTTTGCTTTCCTTTGCAGTCTCTGTAAAGGGACTGCAAAGGAAACCCCCCCAAAAAACTGAGCAACTGGGAGCACCTCCCTGCTGCTCTGTTGTTTCCCTTTCTTGTGCAATCTTCTCTCCATTTTTGTATTAAAAATAAATAACAAGACTTCTGGAGAAATCAAAATCTTGTTTATTACTTTTTGACAATCTAGTTGATCCTAATGGAAAGGTATTAAACTGCTACTGTTTTTACAATCTATGTTTTTACAAACATAGATTCTAAATAATGTTCTAATGGATATAGTTCAAATTGCCTTTGTTGAACTACATTTCTGCTGTGGAAGTTTTGTTGAAAAGTCAGTGTTCTCCATTAGTTCTCATGTTAATTCGATTCAATACAACCACCAGTATAAGAATTCCAGCTGTGTTACTCATCCCACCATGTTTCGGTAATTGCTATGTGTTTGTTCTCCCACCCCAAGCATTATTAATTCAAATCTATCCCATTTATTACTCATGCTCTTGGACAATAGGAAACTATAGGAAAGGAAAATCTGCTAGGCTTGGGGATTTAGAGCCTAGCAATGGGCTCCTGCAGCTTTTTATATATTCTCCAAAATCTAAGCTTTTATTAACAGTAAAAAAAAAAGAGTTTCTCAAAAGTTCACCTTTTAAGAAAGTGCCTTAACAGTCCCAAAATCATGTGTTTGTGATCTTTTTGGAGAACAAAGCCAGGGCAAAATAGTAGCTATAATAGGAGACAAAGAGTTGGGTTGGATGTTATATTTTCCATGGAGAGTGGCACTTCTGTGGCAAGTTTCCCAGCACTCTGTCCCAGACATATTATTTAGTAGTACTGACTGTACAAGTCTGGACCTTCACCAAGTATGTTTCTCTGTCCTGGCTTTATTCCATTGGCAATCATCAGGAGGATAGGAAACCTTCCTTATTTTATCACTTTATTTGAGATACAATATTTAGTCAATATTGGACCACACTGTGACCCACAGTAAAAACTATGACATCAAAGTTCAAATGCCATAAACAATAACAATCACCCACAAGGCCAATAAGATAAAACCCATTAGCAAAGAATCAGCAAAGCCCAGAACAAAAATAAATCAGAATAGACCATGCTTTTCAACCTAGCCTAATCCAAATAATCTCCAAACAATATTTCTTTAACCAACCTTCTAACCACGCAGAGGGATGAAACAGAGTGAACCTCCAGGAAAGAGAATTCAGCAACTTTGTACTGCCACTAAAAGGACACTGCCCCTCAGAACCACCTGCAGTACCTCTAGCAGGAGGGAAACATGGAGCAGGGAATCTGTAAGTGACCTAAGCATAAGTTTGCCAGACCCCTGGTGGAGGCAAAGTTTCCACACTATAAGGTCCTGCTCCCCCAGCTGCCTATCATCTGGGCAGCGGGGGAACATAGGCCACACTGCTGGTGTCACACAGGAAGTGATATCATCATGCCAGCGACTTCCAGGTGATGCTCTGGTATTCGGGCAAAAACTCTATTGTAGAAGCTGGCTCTATTATAGAGTTTTTGTCCAAATACCAGAGCGTTGCCTGGAAGTCGCTGACTTGATGATGTCACTTCCTGTGCAACATTGGCAATGTGGCCTGGGCCTTTCTCTTTCTCCTGATTAGTTCCCCCATCCTCCACCGGTTGCTAGGAAGGACCAGGCAAACCTACGTAAGCATGTGGGTAGATCTGCTTTGGAGTAGGTGGACTATGACTCATTTACAGTGCCATGGCATCCTATGCAGAGATATATCCTTTCTAGCCCACTGAAGTCAGTTGACTTAGATGGAGGTAGCTCTGCTTAGGATAACACTGTTAGAGTGTTAAGGTCAAACTCAGTACTTTGTGGCTGGAAATTTACTGGGAGTCAGCACAGTTATATTAACCTTGGGCTCAAGCTGACCAAGAGAAATTGGGGCAGTGGTGGTGATAAAATGTTGTTTTCAGTCTCCCACATCCTGTGCTGCTTGTATTAATTAATGAGGTCAATTGCCTGTGGTGTTTCATGCTGTCTGCTTGAGGGTTTTTTTGTAAATCACCATGTATAGTATGATAATTTGGGCCTCATTTTTGTCCCCAGTTGCAAGTATAGGAAAGTAAATTAGCATACAGGATGAAATTGAAAAAATTATGTGTTTAATTTTTTTTGTGCATGTTCTCCGTGGTTCTGTTTGCTGCAGTTATGTCCCTGTACCACCAAAGAAAAATACTTAATGTAGTCTGTGCCTATGTGTGTGTTTCTTTGTAGCTGGTATCATGCTCAATGAATCCTTCAAGGTTGTTTTTTTAATATTATTTCTGTGACTTTCTATGGGGTCTATTCAACAAGATCAGTAAACTGCATTTGTTGTTGGGGAAAGTGTTTGAGATCGGTTTTATGATAATAATAGCTCAATAATGTGGAGGCTTCATTCTGGACCAGTTGTAGTTTTTAGAGGCAGCCCCATGAAATTTTGAAGTGAAACAATTGGGAAACATCAGATACCATCTTGGTATTCTGGTAGAAAGAGAAGCTAATGGGACCTATCTCCTTAGTCAGAAACAAAAATAACTGAGAAGTTGGAGCATTTTGGAATGAAAGATGCAAAAGAGGTGAAAACATCCCTGGAACTAGGATACCTGAAAAATGACAGCAGTCAAGGAGCCTTGTCAAATAATAATCAATATCATGAGGCAATCAGAAAACTATTCTATCTAGCCACAGTATCTAGGTTGGATATAAGTGCTGCTGCAGGATTTCTCAGTAGGAAAGTTTCTGCTCCTAGCCAGGCAGACTGGAATGGAGTGAAAAGAGTGATGCAGTATCTGAAGGGAACAAGCCACTTGAAGCTGTGACTACCAGCAAGTGCAGATGCAAAACTGAAAGCATATGTGGATGCTGATTGGGCTGGGGACACCACTGATTGCAAGTCCACCAATGGATATCTGTTTCAGTATGGAGAAGGGACCATTAGCTGGACAAGTTGAAAACAGACAATTGTAGCACTTTCTTCAACAGAAACAGAACATGTTGGAGCTGCACAAGCATGCCAAGAGGCTATCTGGATTCACCAGTTAATTTTAGACTTAGGACGGGATAGACCTGAACCAATAACTTGTCCAGTGCAGAAAGCCTTCCCTCTAGTCTTCACATTAGATGTAGACCATTTTGTGCTCCTCTATGTGCAGACCTATGGTAAGGGTGACCTCATTAAATATAAAAATATTACTGTCTCAAGATGCTATCATATGTGTCTCAATCTGTTATTTAATTGATTAACCAATTAAAATTTAAGACAGGTAATCAAATATAGTATCCTTAATGAGCTGACTGCTCAAATTGTTTGGTGAACAACCAAACAACAACTAAAGCCTTCTGGCGAAATGCTGAAATAGCTACAGTTAACAGCTGAGTAGTCATTCAAACAGTCTTTCAACTCACTGAATTTCTGCAGCAAACTGTAGCCAGTGAAAGACATAACTTGAATAACTGACAAACAGAGCTATTTCTCTAGTCATCTACAAAATCTGTCTTCTGGCCACAAATTAATTTGCCTGCAGCCCTCTAAATGAAAATGCAAGACTTTAGAATGGGTTAATGTAAGCCTTTCTGTATTAGTGGGTTTGCATAAATGTAAGAAATTGTTTCCTTCCTTGTTTAGTGCTGGTTACCCTATCATTAGTGCTGGTTCCCTGCTACCGGCATTTGGAGCTCTATCTCAAACCTTAGCACATCTTGTTTCTCCTTGCCTGAACATGCTGAGAGGAGCTGAACCTCTTTACTATCCTCCCATGGCAATCAGCTTTAAAGTTAAAATTGTGGTACATAGAACCAAGGGCCCTGGATCTGGTCAGCCATGACCAGCTAGCTTAAGTACCTCCCCATATCCTTAGATGCTTTGATATGCTTCTACACTAAAAGCCACATTATTGTTGGAGAAGCAACAGCCTGCTAAGAGTCTAACTACTGTAAATACTTCTGAGAAAGTTGTTTAGTCCAATTGTATCCTAGGGGGAGCTGTGGAGCATCCTCTGGTGCTTAGGGTTTATTGGATGTTTTCTCTTGCAGTTCAGCCTACCTCTTGTTGTATTCTCTCTCTGTGCTCTGAAGGTCGCTCTGTTGCATTAGTGGCCTGCAGAGAGTTATTGTATTTTTGCCAAATCCTGTTGCAGTAAATGTTGGAATATGCAAGGTCTATTGTGCATAGATAAAGAAGATGACAAGAACATCCTGCAGGGGGCAGCAGAGGGGACAATTAGTTACCATAATAAGATTAGGGACTTCCTACTATTTTCAAAGGAGCTGCAGTGGCTCAGTGGTTAAGACGCTGAACTGCAGGCTGGAAGGTCAGTAGTTCAGCAGTTCAAGACCCGAGTGCCGCATGATGGAGTGAGCTCCCGTCTCTGGTTCCAGCTCCTGCCAACCTAGTAGTTCAAAAGCAAGAAATTGCAAGTAGATAAATAGGTACTGCTTTGGTGGGAAGGTAACAGCATTCCGTGCACCTTGGCGTCTAGTCATGCCGGCCACATGACCACGGAAATGTCTTCAGAAAGCGCTGGCTCTTCAGCTTGAAAACGGAGATGAGCACCACAACCCTAGAGTCAGATTCGACTGACTTTCAAGCAAGGGAAACCTTTACCTAAACCTTTACTATTTTCAAATAGTCTCCTGATTGGCTAAATTAGAGTCTTTTCCTTCTCCTGCTGAGATCTTTTAGTTGCTGACTTCCTCCTAGCCAGTTAGACAGACTTCTCTTTCTCTCTCCTCTTCCTTGCAAAGTTTGTTTAATTCTTAATAAACCGGCTTTATCCTTTAAACAGCTTGTGCTCTGCTTTACTGCACATCTACACTCTGCCAACATTAAATTCATTGAAAGCAAACTCCAAAGTGTGGATTGGATTATTTCCTGAACGCTGCCAACAATTATCCCCTCCCAAATGCCTTAGCTAGGGCTTAACCAGTCTGTCAAAGGACCAGACCCACCTTCACTAGTAAAGTGGACCAGGCGGGAAAAAAAAAGATTTTCCTCCAGCCAATTTGGGAGGAGCCCAAAAAATTCTTTGTACCCCCCCCCCCAAATTGGCCAGCTAATATCACACTGCTTTACAGAATGGGCATAGACAGCTGCTACAGGGAAAACCAGTGTTGGGGAAGTAGAGCAGATTTTAAAATGCAGCCCCACCCTCTATCTCATTGGCCAAGCCATCCAAAGAAACCAGTCATGCTCAGTCCCAGACATTTTATGTGCCAGTCTACAAGGGAAGAGTAGCAAACAGAAGGCAGGCAAAAATAGATTCCTTTGTAATGCTTTCTCACTTGAAAAATTAATTCCTCAAGTTGTAACTCTATTTTGTGCTGATGTTTCTTTGTTCTTCTTGATGGGATGATCACATTTTTGTGAAACTAAACAAATCCCAACCTCTGAATGTTCAGCAGACTCATTTGCAGAGCCTACCCACGAGCACCTGAATACATGCAGGTTCCTATACACTTGATCTGCATCCTATAAAAAATGAAGCTACAGATCAGGCGTACTGGAATATATGCATTGTTAGGCTTTGTGCAACCAGAACCCTTGAACATGTAGAGCCAATAGATGTGGCCATGATCTCTTCCATTCTGAAACTTCAACATAGTAAAAGCTTGCAAATTATTATGCATCATTTGATTGGTCCTAATAAAAGGTACTATGGAGATGATGAACATGAACTGCCTGGACAGGACTACATAACAGAAGGAAGAGAGGGGGAGGAAAGCCCTTTCACCTGTACTTTGCTGCTATATATGCTGCTAGGGGGGGGGATGAGATAGCTGTCTGCTATATGCTGCTGCCCTTGGTTGCCAATGTAAAAAGTACTGGGTTCGATACATCAGGACAATTGGAGAGGGATACCCCTAGGTTCTATTGGCGGGTTTGAACTTCCCGCCAATGTCCCTATTGGCTCCTTACTTGTAGTTCAGGAGCCTAGTCCCCATTGTCTTCTGGATTGAAGTTTTTGCTGCCTCTGGCTGGTGCCTGGCAGTGATCTGAGGACATAACACCCCTCCCCCCATAGTTCTGTCACTACCTATGTGGTGTAGTCTCTCAGATAGGTGGGGGCCTGCACTCCCTGAGAGATCGCCTGGGGGCTGGCACTGGGTCAGTGGTGGTTCTTTCGGGCTGAGGAGCGGAGACTGGAGTCTGGGGTGGCTGTTGAAGTTGTTGCTGCGGCGGTGGGGCCTCTGGTTCTGCGGCAGCTTGATTCCCCCTGGAGAGGGTTCTGGGTTGCCGGTTGCTCTTCGGTTGCCAGGGTGGGGGTCTTGGATCCGTTGGGTAGCTGTGATGGCATCCCGGCTTCGGGGGTTAATCGCCATCGTAGATAGTCAACATGTTTCCTTAGGAGTCTGTCCCCTTCTGTGGCAACCTCTTACAACACTGGGCCAGTGGGTTTAATGATTCGGCCGGCTACCCAGGGAGGACCCACTCCAAAGTTTTTAAAATAGATGGGCTCTCCAGGGAAGAACCCCCATGGCGTGTCTCTGTCCTCTACTAGTGAAAAGTACTCGGAAACGTGGAGTGATTCAGCAAAGAGTACTTTATTAGTGAAGAACAAGACAAGGAACCCCGGCACGCAGGCCGGTATATATGCTCAGAAACCCACCACCAAAACACACCCCCTAGTGACCCTATAGGTTATTTACAGTGGCCGAGAGTCCCATTGGCTCTCGGCCGCGGACATGCCCCTCTGGTTGGTGCGGGCTAGGATCCGCTCCGCTATTGTTCTGCAGGAGCGAAGCTCTGGGCTTGTGCTTGACCGCATGGCCCAACGGTCGCGCACGTGGTAATGGCGGATACATTACAACTAGTTTATGGAAGTTGGGTGCGTGGTCCGGGTGAAACCGGTTCAGGAGGGTCGCGGGGCGGCGACTCATCAGAAGCTCAGCCGGTCTGTGGCCGGAGACTGAGTTCAGGGTTGTCCTATGTGTTAGGAGGAATTGGGCAAGCCAGAACTCCCAGTCACTGTCAGTTATTCTGCGAAGGGCTTCCTTGGCCGTACAGACCATCCTTTCTGCCTGGCTGTTGGTCGCAGGGTGGAAGGGGGCCAATCTGATGTGTCTGATAAGGTTCCTCTGGAGGAAGTCCTAGAACTCGGCCGAGGTAAATGCGGCCTCATTGTTGGACATGATCATGTCCGGCAGCCCGTGTGTGGAAAAGATCCAGCGGAGGGCACTTATAATGGCTTTGGAGGACGTGGTGGACACGGGGCTGATTTCCAACCACCTGGAGTATGAGTCAACCATTGTTAAGAACAACAGCCCCTGGAACGGGCCAGCAAAATCCACATGAAGTCGGGACCACGGTTTGTGGGTGGACTCCCACTGCTATGTTGGGGTGCTTGGAGGGCTGGGGCAGACTTCTTGGCATATTTTACACCCCCGGACCCATGTCGCGATCTCAGCATCTATCCCGGGCCACCATATGTAGCTCCGTGAAGGGCCTTCATGCGGACTATGCCCGGGTGTGCTTCATGTAGTGTGTGCAAGACCCGCTGCCTCATGGTTCCCGGTACCACAACCCTGTCTCCCCAGAGCAAGCAGCCCTTGAGGGCTGAGAGTTCATCTTTCCTAGCTTTAAAAGCAGTAAACTCTGACCCCGGGGAAGCGGATGGCCACCCCATTACCACCCAGCCCAAGGTCTGGGGGAGGACAGGGTCCCTGGATGTGCAGGCAGCCATGTCTGAAGCCTGTAGGGGAGGATCCAGGAGACCTTCCAGCATGAGGACTCCTGGCGCGGGAGCCAGATCCCCATCCACCGAAGGAAGTGGTAGCCAGCTTAGGGCGTTGGCATTCCCCATCACCTTGCCCGGCCGGTGGAGCAGCCGGTATTGATACCCAGCCAGGAACAGGGACCAACGAAGAACACGGGGTGGCATGACCTGCGGTGTTTGCTTATCAGCTGTGAATAACCCCAGAAGTGGCTTATGATCCGTGACTATCATGAAGGAGTGGCCATAGACGAAGTTGTGAAAACCCCGACCACGATAGCAAGCCCCTCCCTGTCAATCTGTGAGTAGTTGCACTCAATGGAGGACAGCATTCTAGAATAATAGGCCATGGGGACCTCTCTGCCATCCAGTAGGATGTGACCGAAAACAGCCCCGACTCTGTAGGGAGAAGTGTCACACGCAAGTATAACAGGCAGGAACTCATCGAAATGAGCGAGAACAGCGTTAGAGATTAAGAAAGTTTTCACACCCCAGAACGCCACCTCCTCCCTCAGTCCCCAAGCCCAAGGAGCAAACTTATCCAAGAGTCTGTGGAGGGGTTCTGCCACGGCAGCCTTGTGTGGCAGGTAGGCATGATAAAAGTTTATGAGGCCCAGGAAGGCCTGAAGCTCTGCCTTGCACTGCGGTGCCGGGGCCTCCACAATAGCCTTCACCTTGTCCTTCGCAGGGTGGAGGCCCGTCGCATCCACCCAATACCCCAGAAAGTCCACCTCCGGAACCCCAAGGATGCACTTCTCCCATTTGACTTTCAGACCAGCTTCGTTGAAATGGCCCAACATGGAGCGGAGACGGGACGCAAAATCCTCCAGGGTCGCAGCGGCGATGAGGATATCATCAAAAAATGGTGTCACACCAGGGATCCCTTTCAACAAAGTGTCCATTAGTTGTTGGAAGATTCCGGGGGCCACACTGACACCGAACTGCAGTCTCTTAACTCTAAATGCCCCCTGGTGAGTAACGATCATTTGGGCCATGGCAGTGGTCTCATCGACCGGCAACTGCTGGTATGCCTGAGCAAGATCCAGCTTGCTGAAAATATTTGCCCCTGCCAGAGACACCAGCACAGCTCACTACCGGGACAGGGTATGAGTGCGCATGGAGGACTTGATTTATAGTGCATTTATAATCAGAGCACAGCTCACTACTGGGACAGGGTATGAGTGCGCTTGGAGGACTTGATTTATAGTGCATTTATAATCCGTGCAGATGCGGATGTCCCCGTTCATTTTTATGGGGATCACTATTGGTGTTTCCAAAGGGGAACGGGAGACCAGCTCAAGAATGCCCTGGGCAACCAGCCGGTCCAGTTCGGCTTCTATCTTTGGCCGCAAGGAGAGGGGCGCCGTGCGGAAATGCCGGCGGATGGGGGCTACTTGAGGGTCTAGCCGTAATGACACTGGGGGACCCTTGTAGCATCCCAGAGCCCCGTCAAAAACCACGGGAAATTCCCAGCAGACCTCCCCAAAATCCCGAGGTGAGCATTTATTAACCCCCCCGATAGTGATACCCAGGGCCTCAAACCAGGCCCATCCCAGAAGGCTTACAAGGTTACCCTCTACCACCACCAAATCCAGATCTCCCACAAAGTCTCGATAATGCACCCGGAATGTCCCAACCCCCCAGATTGAAATGGGATTTCTCTGGAAATCGACCAAGCTTAAGGGCGAGGGCAGCAGAGGGGGTCCCCCCATTGGACAAAGTCTGATCAGCATGTCCACTGGACACTGGATGGACATTGCTGACCCCGAGCAATTCCATGGAGCAGGGGGACCCCTCAATCCAGACTTGTACTTGGATCTTCGGGGTGGCAGACTGGTTGGGGAGGCGTAGTACCTGCAGCGGCTGATCGGTCAGGTGGCAGAGGTCGGAGGTCTCAGCGGCAGACTCGTGTGCGGCGGCGGCATGGTGGTGTGACTGCGTGGATGACTGCATGTTCCGGGGGCCCTTGGACCAGCAGACTCAGGCGAGATGTCCTTGCTTACCGCAGGTGTGGCAGGTCACATCCCAGAAAAAGCACGTCTTCCTCTCATGTTCCTCTCCACAGCTGGCACATTGGGAACAGCTGGGGGCCTTACCGGCATGACTGCTGGTCGGCGGCTCCTGCTGCGGGTGGTGTCGCAGTTGCACATCTTCCTTGTCCAAGTTCTCTGTGCTGTATCCCGGCATTGCCTGATGTGCCGCAGCTGTTGGGCGCTCCTTGTGTGATGCCTCGTGTGTGAGGGCGACTGCAAGGCCTCTTCCAGGGTGATCTTACGGTTGATGATCATCTTCCTCTGCAGTTTGATGTCTGTAAGTCCCCACACGAATTGTCTCAAGAGGTTGTCTTCCACCTTGGGGAAGGAACAGTCCACAGCGAGTGCGTCCAGGGCAGCCATAAAGGCTGCGGCAGATTCCCCTTGGGCCTGCACTCGTCCCTGGAACTCCATCCGTCTAGCCACGAAGGTCGGCTTCGGACTGAAGTAATTATTGAGGGCTTCAATTATCTCCTCAAACAAACACTCCAGGATGGTGCGGGGAACCAGGAGACTCTTGACGAGCCGAACGGTGTCGGTTCCACAGGAACTGAAAAGTAGAGTCCTTCTTTTTCCGGCATCTGTGAAGCCATTAAGCTTGATGTAGCACATCAGCTGGTCTGTCTAGGAATCCCAAACTTTGGGACATGAGGGGTTGAACTTGTTGAGGCTTTCGTGAGTGGCAGCCATGACACACTAGCGTTGCAGGTAGCGGGTTGACGCAGTACGATGCTGCTGGAGAGTGGTGCGGGGCGTGCTGGCTTCCTCCTGCTCAGAGCTTGATGCCGCTGGTGGGGAGTCAGGCTCGCTCATCAGATCCCACCTTCGTCACCACTGAAAAGTACTGGGTTCAATACATCAGGACGCGTACCACAACATCGGAGAAGACGCGTTTATTAGTACTTAACACATGGAACAAAAACTAACGGCCGGGTGGCCGACTTTATACAATTAGAGAGGGACACCCCTAGGTTCTATTGGCAGGTTTGAACTTCCTGCCAATGTCCCTATTGGCTCCTTACTTGTAGTTCAGGAGCCTAGTCCCTATTGTCTCCTGGATTGAAGCTCTTGCTGCCTCTGGCTGGTGCCTGGCAGTGATCTGAGTACATAACACAATGTTCCCTCTAAACAGAGTTAGTGTGAGCTAGCTCACAGTTTTTTAGCCTCCAGCTCACACATTTTTGTCTTAGCTCAGGGAAGGATGGCTCCAGAGCAAACTAATTTATACAGTAGCCAAATTCCTTGCTCACAACTTTAATGCCAGTAGCTCAAAAAGTAGCATTTTTGCTCACAAGACTCCACAGCTTAGAGGGACCATTGGTTGTAACAATCACAATAAAGCAGAGACCACACATTAAGGGAACATGCACTAGTGGGAAGGAATGGTGTTAATTAGTTGTAGGCCAGCATTTAAAATGTTTAATAAAATATAATTTAAAAACTCATGCTTGTTATTTGGCATCTTTCTTTTGAGGGTGTGGGACAAAATCTCCCCACATGGACCTATGAACTAAAGAAATTCCATATGAAACATCCCTGGTTGTCCTCATGTTGAGTTTCCATTCTTGTTTTCATGCAGAATTCCAGAGCCACTAGAAAACACAACCAGTTTGTCATCAACTTCAGCTCGTAATTTACACTGTAGAATGAAGAGAGGAAAAAGTTTGAGTTGCCGTCTCCCTGCTGCTGAAGTAATCAACCTGCACCTGTTTTCTGCTGTGCAAAAATGGTAGTCGTTAATGCCTTGGCCTTTTAATCTTCAAGATGGTATGAAACAGGAACACTGTAAAGATCTGAATTTGACAAACTTTCTCTCACTGTTTGCAAATTGAAGAGGAACAGCAGGACACTGGCATATGTATCTGTTTCCGTGATGACAGATTATAATGCCATCACTAAAAATTAGAATCACACATGGCAAAAGAGAGAGAAGCCCAACTGTGAGCAAAGCTTTTGTTTATATCAAGACCAACAAAAATGGCTCAGTCTCCCCTTCTATGTTCAAAACACAATTTTAGTATTAATTGTTCCCATTTCAACAAGCAAGACAGGTGCTACTTTCAATGGATAGATACAATATTTATGCTTTGGAACTTGACAGAAGGACTTTCCTCTGATAAAGAGATCCTTCTGCTGGATAAGAACTCAGAGACCAATTGCCATCAGTTTTCATAAGGTCTTTGTTAAGAGGTCCATTTCTGCTAATTATTAGACCTATAAATTCTCCTCTGTTCACACTTCACATATTTTCTTTTGACTGAATTTAAACAAAATAAGACAAAGAAAACTGAACAATATTCAAATTTCTAAACAGGAATAAAAATGTTAAAAATCAAATGAGCATAAGAGGCTAGAATATTCGCAGATTACAGTTACAAATATTTACTTGAGAATTCTCTCCCCTCCTTGTTTGTATTAGCAACATAAATCCATTGATTAAAACAGGAGGCTGCAAAGGATGGGACAATTCATTGTTTTTAATAGTAATGTGGTAGGCAAGGGAGAAGAAAAGGGTGTGCCAATATAGATTAATCCAGGCTGCCAGATGGTTGCTTTAGATTTATTCAAATGGTGGGCCTGTTGGGGGGGGGGGGGGCCAAGTCCCTGGGCCAGATGTAGACTGGCAAGAGACAAAGGCAAAAGTGGGCAAGAGACAAAGACAAAAGCTTTTTCTAAATTCTACTTTATTAGTTCTTCAGCTAGATAACAAAAAGAAATGCTCAAAGTATATATCAGAACAGTGTAAATGTCTTGCCCAATAATAAAGACATCTCTTGGCTGCCTGACAGAGGGCCCAAACAACCATCAGAAAGGCAGCCCACAGACCCTAAAATTAACAGCTTTTATACCCTTTTGTTGCTATGCATTTCTAAGGTAGGTGTCAAAGAAGAATGTCATACATGTAACAATAAGCAGTCCCTTTCCCCTAAAAGCATTATAAACTGTTGTGTAGTGGGAGCTTCAAATGAACAAGCATTGTTAGAGAGGCTCCCAGCAGCTACATTCAGATTCATCACCCTTGTAGAGCAGGCCAAGCAGGTAATAGAAGTTTAAGTGATGCCATGCAATGAAGGCTCCTAGCTACTATGTTCTTATTGGTTTATTTGTATTTTGTGGGTGTGTTTGGGACTGGGGGTTTTGTATACAGTTGCAGCTTGCTGCATGTGTTGTTGGTCAAGGGGTGGAATGGAGCAGATATGACATGCCAAATTACATGGTTGGCTAGGAACTGCTGGAACTCCGCTGATGTGAACTGGGCCCCGTCGTCTGACATGATGGTGTTGGGAAGCCCATGCATAGCAAAGAGGTGCTGGAGTACACGTATGATGATGGTGGAGGACATGGTGGATCCTGGAACAACCTCTAGCCATTTGGAATAGGAGTCCACCACGATCAGGAAAGTCTGTCACTGGAATGGGCTGGAGAAGTTCAAATGGAGCCTAGACCACGGTGTGCATATTGTTTCCCATGGGTGCACTGGAGCTTGTGGTGGGGCTGGCTGTGACTCCTGGCAGGGCTGGCAGGCACGGACCCACTCCTCAATTGCTTTGTCCATGCCAAGCCACCAAACGTACCTGTGGGTGAGTGCCTTTGTGTGCACAATGCTCGGGTGGCTGACGTGAAGTGCCTCAAGCACTTGCTGACACAGCTTGGGCAGAATGATGACCTGGTTCCCCCAGAGTCGGCAGCCTTTCTGCACTGAAAGTTCATGCTGCCAGGAGCTGTAAGGCTGAAACTCCTCAGCAATGTGACCCAATGGCCACCCCCTCCACACCCGGTTGAGAACATGGGCCAGGGTGCAGTCCTTAGCTGACTGTGCAGTAACGTCAGATTTGCAGAGGGTTGCTGCGGGAGGTCCTCAAGCAGGAGGATGTGGTGAGCTGGGGATGGTTGACAGCTGGATCAGGAAGTGGGAGGCGACTGAGGGCATCAGCATGGCCCAAGGCCTTGCCCAGATGATGCTGGAGCTCATAGGAGTACACCAACAGGAAGATGGTTCACTGCAACGTCTTGGGGGACAGGATCTGTGGTATCTGCCAGTCTGGTGCAAAGTTCGCTGGCAGCAGCTTGTTGTCTGTGTTGATGATGAAGCTCTGGTCATACAGGTAGTCATGGAACTCCTTGACTCCTGGAATGATGGCCAGCGCTTCCTTGTCGATCTGGGCTTAGTTGCACTTCACAGATGACAGCGTTCTGGTGATGTAGGCAATGGGAGCCTCCCTCCCATTGGGCATCCTGTGGCTTAGGACAGCTCCAATTCTGTAGGGGCAAGCATCACAGGCGAGGATGAGGGGCTTCTTCTCATCAAGGATGCTCTCGGAAGACAAGAATTCCTTCACAGTGAAGAACGCTGCAGCTTCTTCCATAATCTTTGTTATAAACTTATTAAGCATTGGGACTTTCAGTGTCCTCCATGTTGTTGCAAATAAGATTCTAGCTGCTGTTATAACATGTCAAATAAAGTATCTATGGTTCATATATAAGTCATCTGGTAAACAGTTTAACAGAAATATTTCTGGTTTAAAAGCTATTGTAATATTCAACACTGATTGTAAAAGAGTATGTACTCCAATCCAGAATTTATGAACCTTTTTACATGTCCACTACATATGATAGCATGATCCAACATGATTATTACATTTCCAGGATCTGTTATTCATGTTTTTATGCATTTTAGCTAACCTATCTGGGGTTAGGTGCCATCTATAAAACATTTTATACAAATTTTCTTTAAATGAAACAGATTTAGTCAACTTGATATTCACATTCCATATTTTACTCCATTGTGACAAGTCTATGTTATAACCTAGATTTTGCATCCATTTAATCATACATTCTTTAACTATTTCATCCTGCATTTTCAATTGCATCAGCATACCATATATTTTCTTAATATGTTTCTCTCTTGAAGTACATAATAATGCACCTTGTTCTAAAAAAAAATCAATCTGTCTGTTTATCCTTACTGTGTCTAGATTCCACTTGTACTCTAGTCCACCAATCTAAATTTATTCCCCTTTTCTTTAATTCTTCCTGAGACTTTAAAGTATTTCCATCATCTAGCAATTCTGTGTATCTGATAACTGTTTGTTTTGAAGTCAATCTTGGGTGGAAAAAAGCTTCCACTGGAGATACCCATCTTGGAATTTTAGTATATATCATCAAACTTATCTTTTCCCAGGTTGTCAATAATGATCTTCTTATCAAATGATTTTTAAAATATTTATGTCCAGAAGCTTTTCCATACCATAGGAACACATGTCATCCCAGTTTTAAGTCATGACTTTCTAGAGTCAGCAGCCTATGATCTTCGAGTAAAATCCATTATCTCAGCCAAACCAAACTTGCTGCTCTATAGTAGTTCTTCCAGTCTGGTACTCCAAATCCAGCATTATTTTTTGCATCCTGCAAGGCTTTCAATTTAATTCTTGTTTTTTTTTCCCCTTGCCATTTAAAGTGTTGTGTCAGTTTATTCAATTCGTCAAAAAAGTTTTGTTTAATATATATTGACAGGGTCTGGAATAAAAACATCAAATGTGGTAGAATATTCAAAATTACTATTCTACCCATTAGTGATATTTGGAGCTTTGTCCATTTCTCTAAAACTTTTTTAATGTAACACTGTATTGGTAGTTATCTTTCATCAGAGAGCTACATTTTGCTGTAATATTAATACCCAAGTATTTGACTTTCTTTTCCAGTTGTCTTGTCCCTTTTTCAATACATATATCATCTGTCAAGTCATTATTTACTACTGTTTTCGCTTTCTGCTTTGTATATATAGCTTCAATAGCCCTTATAATGTTAGTCCCAAACTTCATTATTTTCATCTGTTGGATAATAAATTGCCAGTTGACATTGTCAAATGCTTTTTCAACATCCAAGAATATTAAAGTCATCTGTTTCTCTGGATGTACTTAATAATATTCTAATATACTTAAAACTGTTCTCACATTATTCTTCAGCTGTCTTTTAGGTATGAAACCTGCCTGGTTCTGACATATAAAGTCTGTTAGAATTTTTTTCAATCTTGTAGCCAAGATAGTTGCAAATATTTTGTAATCACAATTCAGCAAGTAGATAGGTCTGTAGTTTTTTATCTCTTTAGGATCTGTGTCTTCTTTATGGATTGATGTTATAGTTGCTTCAGTCCAAGATTCTGGTATTTCTGTTTTTTCTATTAGAGAAAAAATTATATTTTTATATGGTATCAGTAATACATCTTCAAATATTTTGTAATATTCAGCTGGTAATCCATCTGGTCTGGGTGCTTTATTTGTATTTTGTTTCTTAATAGCCTCTGTAATTTCCACCATTGTTATGGGATCATTCAACATTTTTCTGTTTTCTTCCAAAATTGTGGGTAGGTCCTGCAGTTTCTGAGTTTCTTCAGATATTTCCACTCTTTTAGTCAACACTAAGAAGTATACAAAACATAAGGGGTACTCAATACATTTCACACATATCTTGCTTTTTAGAAGACAGATACAAAAAATTTGCTAATATTTCAACAGTTACAGCATTTTTTGAGGAAAGAAGGAAAAATGACATAATTATCAGATTGGCCTATTAAATCCATTAACAACCGATCTAAATACTTAACATGAACGTCAGCATAATAATCACAATACAGAAGGACATGCTCAATACTTTCTGCTTCCTTTCTACCACAATCACATAACCTCTGTGCATAAGGAATCTTTGAAAATCTCCCTTGAAGTACTGCAGAGGGCAATACATTAAAATGTGCTAACATATAAGCTCTTTGAGTACATGGATCATTGAGGGAGAAAAAATATTTTGCTATCATCCCCACAGTAGGAATCCCTAATCTCAGGGAAGAACATCTACCAGAGGCACGACTACATAGTTCTAGCAATTCAATATCCAAGAGTCTTTGTTTAAGTAAAACAAAAGCATATTTTTCTGACAGGGAAAGCAGCTCATCAAAGCTTATCCCTATAACAGCGATCTTCTTCTCTATCAGTGTCAACCAAGAGGACTGATGAAACTCTGTTAAAACTAAAGAAACAAGACAGTTGGAATGAGAAGTGGTTTTAAAATGTAATTTTAGCTTGTGTCGAGGGCTGACTTTCAATAGATCGCAGCGAAGGAGCTGCTCTGCTACGCACGAAACCCTGACCCAGAATCAGGTCATCTACGAATGATTTAGCACCGGGTTCCCCATGAATGTGTGATGTGCTCCAGATCTCGGGTGGACAGCTTTCCACACCAGGGCCCCCCGGGGAGTGGCTTGGCTATCCAAGGCCAACCACGGCTCCTCAGCGCTGCGGTATTGTTATGCTTCAGGGGGAATCTGGCCAGGTGGAGCTTGGCATAGACTGTGCCACCTTCAGTGAAGTGAGGAGATGGCTTGTGATGGGCACTGGATAGGTGTGTGGCTGTAATGCCTTGTTGACTGTACACTTGTAGTCTGTACAGAATCTGACTGCTCCATTTGGCTTGAGCGGGGTACCTGGAGAACCAGATCCAAAAACCCCTGTTGAAGTCCTTGTAGATAACCTGGAACATGCTGATGCACAAGACTATCACTCGGCAGCCCTGGAAGTCGTTCAGGATCAAGTGAAATGGCTCAAGGTATCACCTGCCTGATTTAGGGCAGATGCACTGGAACGTCCTTGTGGAGAAGTTGGACAGTGCAAACCCAATGTCACCTTCCATTTCACAGGGCATGTTCTGGACCTTGATCTTGGCACATGTTGAAGGCTGCAGCATCAGGACAGGAATGCTGTTGGTATTGGCAGGCATGGCTGAGCAGAGTGAAAGAACGTGGCACTCTTCCTGGTGGACGGAGTCCTTCCTTGCTGCTTGTGGTGACATACATCTTGACCATGGCGATGCATCTCTGGCCTGGGCAGAGCAGCAGGCATATGCGATGTTCCCCAATTTTCCACAGTTCCAGCATTGTGTGTCCCGAAACTGGCATGACTTTCACTGATGGGAGCCACTGCAGCTGGTGAAAGGAGCCCCAGAGTACAGTTGGGCTCCCTCGCACTTCTGGGTAGTGACTCGGGTGCACAGCTCTTACCCCTTGACATCTGTTGCAGAGAAGTCTGTGAGGCTTTCCTGGTGCACCACCTTGGCCTTGTGGGATAGAAATGGACTTCACATATGTCCAACCTCTTTTGTCAACTACTCAGCTGCTTTGGTGGTGATGGCCTTCTTGTAGGCCATTTTAAAGTCTAGGTCATGCTTCGCAAAGAGCTGTCGCTGCAGTTTCTCATCCCAGAGCCCACACATCAACTGATCTCAGAGAGCATCTTCCAAGTTGTAGAAATCGCAATGGAGCAATGCCTTTCGGAGGGCAGCCATGAAGGCAGCAATTGACTCTCCTGGGAACTGGTCCCTTTTGTAGAAGGTGTGCCAGCAGGCAATTCTGGAGGGACATGGTAAGAAATGGTTCTTCAATTTGCCCTTGAGCATGTCAAAGGAAACAGCGGCAAGGTCCTGTGGTGCCATGAGGACTTGGGCAGTCTTGAATGTGGAGCACCCACAGAGGCTGAAGAACGTGGCCTTGATGACCTTGTGGTCAGTGATCTTATTGGCTGTGATGTAGAACTGGAACTGGGAGATGTATGCATCCCAGTCTTCCGTGGTATTGTCAAATGGTTCGAGGTGGCCCTGGGCCATGATAAACAATCAAGTGGTGGTGTGGTGATTCCTAGTTCCTTTGAATCCCATTCTCGTTGCCAGTGTCAAACAGTGGGTTCAAGAGGCTATCATGATTTCAGCATAGCTCTTTCTTTCATGGAGAAGAGCAGGCCAATCAGGTAACAGAAGTGTAAATGATGACATGCAAATGAAGGCTCCTAGCTACTATGTTCTTATTGGTTTATTTGTATTTTGTGGGTGTGTTTGGGACTGGGAGTTTTGTATATAGTTGTGACTCGCCTCATATGTTGTTGTTCTTAACATTACTGAAATAAAAAAAACTATGCTGAAATCACGATAGCCGCTTGAACCCACTATTTAACTTAAACTATTACCATCCTTGGGTTATTGGGGCAGGTCAAGCATCACTCAGATAGCACCAGAGACAGGCCTAACCTTAATCTATAGAAGTTTAGGCTTGGAGATGGTACACTCTGTCTTCGGGGAATGCAAACAGTGTGGAAAGCACAGTTCAACTGGTTACAGGGTGTACATGAGAAGCAGGATGAGCTTCCTGGGACAAAATCAAAGTCTATTCTTACTAGAATGTAGGCCCTAGCAACTTTAGAAAGTATATTGAGAAGAACAGAAAATCTCATGTCTCTGTCGAAACCAAAATTCTGCCATGGGCCCCCTTGCTTCTGCTGAGCCATTTATGGGAAGCAGTTGTCATGCACTGAAGCAGAATGTTTGACAGGCCACTATATGCCTGCAGTTCCATGCAGTGAGCCTGTTCCTTGTATAACACCCATATCATATCACACGAGCACTAAGCCACAAACTGCCCCAGAAGTGCAC
Source organism: Gekko japonicus (assembly GCF_001447785.1). Taxonomy (NCBI): domain Eukaryota; kingdom Metazoa; phylum Chordata; class Lepidosauria; order Squamata; family Gekkonidae; genus Gekko; species Gekko japonicus. The sequence continues at coordinate 253,703 of NW_015167561.1, forward strand.
TTAGAAGTGTGAGCTGTGAATTGCCACAGGGGATGCATTGAAGGTTGCTGTCATTCTACACAGTTTGGTGTAGTGGTTAAGTGTGCGGACTCTAATCTGGGAGAATCGGGTTTTATTCCCCACTCCTTGTCAGAACCCACAGCCAACAACGCAGTACACGCATTCAGGAACGGTAATACTTTTATTGCAGAGCAGTTTATGTTATGCAGTAACATAAACCCTGTTAAGGATGGCGGCTGCCCCATGGGCATAATAGGATATAGGGTATTCGTATGCACCCACCACACACACACAGCACTGGCCAATTAGGCACCCTCCCGCACGCGGGATAAAGCTTGGAGACCGTTAGGTAGCTAAAGCTGAGAACCAACACTCTCCCACGGCACCTAGAAAAAACCCAGACAATACAACTCCCTCCTGCACATCTGTATAGATAAGCATTTCGGCGCAAAGCAGAACAAGCACAGAAAGGAATGCATTAGCAATTAACCAGACACAGACTGAGCTCCCCAACCCCCATGGCAGCATAGCTGACACTCCTCCACTTGCACCTGTTGATGTGACCTTGGGTCAGTCACAAGCTCTGGCACAGCTGTCCTTGAAAAAGAGCAGTTTGTGTCAGAGTTCTCTCAGCCCCACCCACCTCACAGGGTGTCTGTTGTGGGGAGGGGGAGGGAAAGGAGTTTGTAAGCCGCTCTGAGACTCCAAGTGAAGGGCGGGGTATAAATCCAATCTCTTCTTCTCTTCTTCTTCTACACTCCCTCCCCCCCAATTGTGTCTTGTTCTCCCCACATAGTCTGGATGGGGAATACCAATACCTTTAAGCCCAATTTTGTTGACTTCCTAGAGATTTGTTGTCCTTAAAATAGCAGTGGCCAATTTGCTGAAAAGAGTGTGACTCTCCCTGCCAATAATTCTGATCACTGATTATGTTAGAAGAGCATACAGGAACACCTTTCAGCTGGCAATGAGTTTGAGGGGAAAAGTGTTAATTGCTTTGTCTAGAATAAAGATTCCCCCCCCCGCCACTTATCTCCCAAAGAGATACTAATCACACCTTCTTTTTTTCATTATTTCAGTCCTCTCTAATTAACATGTTTTGATGTTAAATTCTCACAAACAGTTCTAATGCTTGCAAGTTAATAGATTAAAAAAAAAATAGAAGCCTGGTACATATGGCATGATGTGATCCTGAAAGTGCGAAGTGCCAGTTTCCAATAAATATAGACACTAGGAAATGGTCTTGAGATGCGCTAACAACTTTTTAAATATACACACTAATAAATAATTAATAGTACAATATTAATTACTCATCAAAAGGAGTTTTAAAAACCTTGGAGATTGATCAGCTTTGGGTCTCTGTTTAATGAAGCCCATACTTCACAATTAGTCTTTTATTTGATATGTGGCACAATCCCACACAGTATTAAGTGCATTCACATTGAGTTTCAGTATACTCTGTTCCGTTACCAGTCCTGATTCATATGCCACTGAAGCCAGTGGAAAGAGGATGACACCCTTGGGGGCCTTGGCCCTCAGCTTATTCACTTTACTTCTAAGCTTGAGGAAAATGCGTATCAGTATAATTGGTATCACTTATATTTGTTCCTAGGCCTTCAGTATGAAACATGGTTTCTAAAATCATGAATACCAAAGAACAGAATAAAAAAAGTGTTGTTGTTTGTATATAGGGAAAAAATCACAAAAAGGAATGATTAACAAACCAAAAGTCTACATACACTTGTCAAAGTGGCATGAAGCAATCACTCAGAACTGCCTCCTGGGACCTTTCACAATGAAATGGATAAGATGACTTGACAGTAACTCAACCTAACAACTTGAATAACAAACAATAGCCTCCTAATCAAGGTCATCTGGCCTAGAAACCTGACAACACAATCAGTTGACCCATGATTATGGTAAAATCATAGGCTAGAGTTTCTCTGTCACAGGTATGGAGCAATGTTGAATGCTCTGAAAAAACCTGGAGCCCTTTTTATTGTTAAATAAATGGTCTTTACTGCAAACTAAGGTTTAAGGTACCTTTGTCATTGAACATATTGCCTACTGTAAGGCCTAAGCAAATATTAAACTAAGGAGTAGGGATGGGCATGAACTGAACCACAAAGCAAAGTTTATCACAAATTTTGTTCATTAGAACATAACAACATAAGAGAAACCAATGTTAGATAAAGCCAATGGCCCATCTAGTCCAACACTCTGTCACACAGTGGCCAAAAATACCACATGCCATCAGGAGGTCTGCCAGTAGGGCCAGAACACTAGGAGCCCTCCCACTGTTGCCCCCCTCAAGCACCAAGAATACAGTGCATCGCCTGCCCCAGCCTGTGAGTTCCTATCTATACCTTGTGGCTAATAGCCACTGATGGACCTCTGCTCCATATGTTAAGTTCAAGATGGGTCTACTGTCACGAACTTCCACGTACTTTTAAAGCAGTTTGTGATTGGTGGTTTGTGGATGGAGCATAAAGAAGGGGTTTAAAGGGACTCTGAGTCACTTTAAACCCCCACTTTCTGTTCCCCATGAAAGCCACAAAAACAGATGAGTGGCGCCACTCAGTTGTTTCAAGCTGTTCTGTGCAGTCCCTTCCTTCCTTCCTTCCTTCCTTCCTTCCTTCCTTCCTTCCTTCCTTCCCCATTTCAGATAGCCAAAATTCAGCCACAATCAATATTTGGATTAAAAAATACCTGAAAATACCACTAAGGTATTTTTTGGGTATTTTCTCTGGCTTGCTTTATGCCAAATGCACACCCCTAGATTACATCCAGGTTAAATTACTATACTGAGATTCACATGAGGATACCTTTGAAAACAGCCTGAAAATTTCAGGTAATCCAAAATGCAGAAATCAGTCTATTGTCAGGGATGGGATATAGGGATGTTTATATGGATTTTGAAGAAATTGAAGGAAAAGGCAGCAGATCAGGAATCACAGAAAAGGTAGTAGAACTAGGAAATGGACAGTAGAACAGCCTGCCCTCAGAATTGGTTCCACTGTTGAAACAGTGTTATCGTTAGGAATTTCCCCCCCAAAATATTCAGCTAAAATTTAACTTGTACTCCTGTGTAAAGAGGCATAGGGACAGATGAAAAAGTTGAGGCAGTGATGTGGAGAACTTTAAAGCAACCACTAGAAACATGGCCCTGATATACAGAATCGCCAAGAAAGACCTGAGAATGCAGGGTTTGTAGTCATGACTACATAAGAGGAACAGGAATTTAGCAGAGACATTCAAAACCTTTTTTCAGATGATATATATGGTATTAATATACACAGATACTTCTGTGTGAATCTGAGTATTTTTGCTGGAAATCTTTTATGCTGTTATAGCAAATGTTTAGAGCCATTCATTAATACATAGTCATTTCCATTTATAATGCATTCCTACCTGTCATCCTTCACCCCATAGGATTAAATTGTAAGAGACTGTAGCCATTACCTAAGGGATCTTCCCTACCAAATTGCAGACTGGGAACAAAAATGTCCCCTTTTTACAATTCTTCCAACTCGTGGATACATAGGGATATTTTATTTACTTTACAAAATTTACCTTTCTGCCTTCATAAGGGCCAACATATTAAATACATAATAAAAGTACATCTTAGAACTGATTAAAACAACAAAAAACACATCATTAGAACAATTAAAACCAGAGTTAAAACACATGCAACTGCACAAAAACAACAAAACATTGGATAAGAAGGAGGGATCACTGAGAGAATGCCAAATGAAACAAAAATTCTTTACCCACTGGCGGAAAATGATAGCAGAAGGGGACATATGAATCTCTCTGGGGAGAAAGCTCTTTCCTAGGTTGCTACCCACCTAATCTCAGAAGTCAGGGGCACCGAAAACGGCCTGAGAAGATGATTCTAGCAGTTTATTATTTATTTATTTATTTATCATATTTATACCCCGCCCACCCCTCAATACAGGCTCAGGGCCACTCATAAGCAATACATAAATAGAGATAAAACACCATAAAATCATCTAAAAACAATTCCATTGTCATTAGTACAGTTTCTTAAAGTGCTGAGATAGTTCTTATGATGACGCATTTCAGTATTTCCTAGAGTCATTCTGCCCGCCCCAGATCTTCCTACAGCCCAGGCTGTAGGTTTGTAAGGCAGTAGGTTGACTTCAGGTATGCTTTTCCCAAGCCATGTAGGGCTTTAAACATCAACAATAGCACTTGGAATTGTTCTCAGAAGCAAATTGGGAGCCAGTGTAGATGTGCCAAGACTGGAGTGATATGGTTCCTGTGATCCACTTCACAGTATGTTGCACCAACTGGAGTTTTTGAATACCTTTCAAGGTCAGCTCCATTTAGCATGCATTGTAGTAATATAATCTTAAATGTAAGCAGGGCATGCACCACCATGGCCAGATATCTTCTGCCCATGAAAGGCTGCAGGTGGCTAACCAGGCAAAGCTAGCAAGTGAGATAGAGATGAGCATTATCCACATATTGGTGGCAACCCAGCCCAATCTACAGATGACTTCACTCAGCAGTTAGGGAACAAGCCTAAGGAACAAGATGGAGTCTTGCAGGACCTCACAAGCCAGATGCCAAGGAGCTGAACAGCAATCCACCAGCACAGCCTTCTGAAATGCACAGGTTTCTGAAACTTGCCCCTTAGGTAGGATTGGAACCACTGCATAACAGTGCCTCCCAATCCCAGCCTGGAAATGCGGTCCACAAGAATACTATGATTGATTGTATCAGGATTCACTGAGAGGTCCAAGAGAATCAATATCCACCAGCATGACCAAGGCGGTTTCAGTCCCGTAACTAAGCCTAAAAACAGATTGGGAAGAATCTAAATCATTCTCTTCATCAAGGAAAATTTGAAGTTGTCCAGCCACCATTCATTCAACCACTTTGCTCAATGATGGAACATTTAAGATTGGTTGATAGTTATTGAGATCTCCTGGGTTCAAGGTTAGAAGTGGCTGCACCATAACATGTTTCAAGGCTGAGGCAACCCTCCTTTATCTCAAGAAGGCATAAACTAAGTAGACAGGAAGGGACAAGGGTCATTAGGGTTACCAGGCCATGCCCGGTAAGCAGTGGATGGGCAGGAACGTGGGCAAGCAACACTGGCAGCAGTGGTGGGGTTTGGGGGCAGGAACGTGGGCAAGCAACACTGGCTGTGTTGCTATGTCACTTTCAAGAAAACCTGAAAGTTATGTACAGTAGCTGTAAGAATTGTGGGAAACTGTAGAAAAACACTACAGTTTCTGGAGATTCCTAGATTCCTTATTTGGGTTTCTCCTGGAAGTTATGTAGTGACACAGCTGATGTCACTGTTTTGTTGTTGTTGTGTTTTTTTTAAAATTCTCACACCACCACTCAGAGCAGCAGCTGGCAAGTATGGCTGGCAGCCCTAGTCATACAAGCAGATGGTAGGCCTCAGGCTTCCAAGGATCTTCTATACATTCTCATACTGAATAAACCCAAAAACTATCCTAAACAACTAGACAAGGTGGCACCTGGGCACTATCTAACCCTTTCACTGCTTATGTAGATCCCAAGTCAAGGCACCTCCCAAATGATGTGAAATTTTATCCCCAAGATACTGAGACAGCAAAGTGATTGGGGGAGGTGCCTTGCACAGAAATGCCAATTTGAGGTAGTGCCATTTGATTCAAGCACGGGTTAAGTGTTCCAGTTGACCAGGAACCATCTTTGCTGAGTTTCTCCTCCCCCCCCCCTGCCATGTTGAGTCAGGAGCATAAAGATAACACAGGGAAATGGAAAATGAAAGTAGAATGTAGCTGCAGATATTGTGGCATCACCAGAAAAAAAGAAGTCCAGAACAGGACAAGTTGGTTCAGGCTCAAAAGTTAGAAGAAATGTGGATTAGTTAATCATCTCAGTTTAATGAGTAGGGTGTGCAAAACTGAAATTCTATTCACATAGAATTTACCTTTAATTAGGGTTGCCAGGTCTGGGTTGGAAAATACCTGGAGACTTTGGGGGTGGAGCCAGGAGAGGGCGGGGTTTGGGGTTTGGGGTGGGGAGAGGCATAAGCATGGTGTGATGCCATAGAGTCCATCATTCAAAGCAGCCATTTTCTCCAGAGGAGCTGATCTCTGTCAGCTGGAGATCAGTTGTAAAAGTGGGAGATCCCCAGGCACCACCTGGAGGCTGGTAACCCTACCTTTAATATATGGAAAATGAAGGAAATTTGGGTAATATAATACAGAAAAAAAGGTTAGCTATAGATACAGTTGTATAATGGAAGAAGATCCTTTGGGAAGCTGTTGATCCTTCTGAAGAAGTCTTTTTCCCCATTGACAAGAAGGTATGTATATCTGGTAAATGTGAATTTGAGCCCAAATCCTATTCTTTGTGATGCTTGCTCTGCAGAGCACAGGGCCATGACTCGGGGCTTTTGTGCTGGCATAAGGAACAGTGGATATATTATGCCTTCTGATCCAGAGTGGCAACTCTACAGCCGCATGAACATTTTGTTCTTTCTCCTAGCAGAAACAGTCTGTGTGAGGAATTACCGCCAGATGGAAGAAGCAGATGCTAATTTTTTTTTGCTATGTACACGAACAATTTTACCAGGACTATTTTAAGAAATAGAAATGATCCCTGTTGTCTGTTCAGTCAATGAGATCTCTAGGTTCTTGGCATCTGTATTTTTATTAATTCCCCTTTGCCATCTTGTACACAACAGATCCAGCCATTAGTGGGTGAACAACTAATACTTTTCTCCAGTTTATGTGACAAATAAAGTGCTTACCATTATAATGGACCTTGTATAACTCTCAATCAGAGAGTCTCAGCTCTAGGGTACCTGGAGAATCAGGCACTGCTTAATTAGGTTTATAATTGCTAGTGACTGTCTCATTAGAAATAGCTGAGACTGATGTGTCACTGGAACGTCTCTCCCTAGCACGAGTATGTGCTGGTAAACATTGGCTATACAGGCTCTGCATCAGTGCTAATAGTGTTTGCTGAAGCACAAAGAGTAGTTCACTAGTATCATTGAAGGTAACTGAGCAAAATAAATCTGGAGTTGGCCAAGGTTGTAGGCCACTCTTGGGTCAATTCATAGAACACAATGACAATCTTTTTTTTTGTAAAAGAAAAGAAATATACTGATTTTGTGCCAAGAAATAAACCCATATTCTGCACAGATACATTTTGCACATAAATAATGTGCTCATTTGCTTATTTGTGGGGAATTTATTTGATGTGACTGCTATATTCTGAAAGTGGTGCTTCAAAGGGTGGCACTAGTTATTCTATAAAAACCATACAGCAAATATCCTGTGGATTTTTATTTAGTTTTTTGCAGAAAAATATATTTGGGAAGGGGGTATGTGAAAATGAAAGAAGCCACAGGAAAGGTGTACCTTACTCTGCTCATTACTTGTCTGTTTTATCATGTCAATAATACTTCCTTTCAAATACTTGTAGTGAAAAAATATAGATCCATTTGGTGTATTTTACATACATCTGAATATAGTGGGACTGGCTGCTTTCAACCATACACTGGACTTGACTTGGGTTTGGCTAGAATGGGTGCGTTTGCCAGAGGAGATGAATGGCATCATTCATGTTCTAGATAGGTGGACAAAAATGAAGATTGTGAGGAAAAGACAGTTGTTCATGAAATACATTTTTTCCCTTGTCCTGTTATCACTCAGGTCCTTTGCCTCAACTGACTGCATATTTTCAAAGTCATCTAAAATCATCCTGCTCTGTTTTTCCCTTCTGTTATTCCTTGGTTTGTTTTATTCTCCTTGCTAGTCATTTTATGACTTGTTTTAGAACACTATTATTGCTTTTTGAGGTCAGAATGTTGGTTTTAGATTATGTGTTTTCATACTGTCCTGTTTTATAGTTTTACTACTGCTTTCAGTTTTGCTAGTATCACTTTTAAAATCATTTATGTATACTATATATTTATTGTTTAAATTAATTCTTTAATCATACGTTCTGTCAAGTACAATGTTGTGGAGAAACAGAATGTAATTTTAAAAAAAATAGAAATATAATTGTGATGGCTGAAAAGTTGTTTTCCTAAAATTGTGAGGGTTAAGGTTCAGCACTATTAGACAATTGCCTACATTCCATGATACTATATTTTAACATCTTTACTAAAAACCACTTCATCAAAATATTTTCCTCCACACAATTATTTGAGTCACAAAATAATCACACAACTTTAGATGTCTTTAAAAAGGATTGGATACATTCACAAGCAAAAGCTATTGACAATGATACTAAAATAAAATTTCACCTCTTTCAAGCAGTGCACCTTTGAATTATAGATGATGGGAAGAAACAGTTTATGAATGACACTGAAATATCAAATAGAAAGATCTCTGTCTTTATATGATATTGGAACTTGTTCTTCATGCAATGCCTAATTAACTTACAGAACTAACCACTACAAGATGTAGTAATGAACACTGCTAATTTTTAGAAGGAGCTGATGAGTTCATAGAGGATAGATCTATCAACAGTTATTACCACGGTAACTAAACAGGAAGCCCATGTCCCAAGGAAATTTAGCTCTAAATACCAATGGGACAGCAGTGGAGAACAAGTGTTGCTCTCACAAACTGTTTGTAGCATTTGGCTAGAATACTACCATTCAGGAGACCCTACTGAAGTTGATATACAGTAAGTTCTTGACAAGCAGAAGAAAGCACTTTTTTGCACAATATACAGTTAGTATATGGAATTCTATTAATATACAATTAGCATATTGCATTCACAATATATTGTGCTAACTGCTACCTCAGGGCCAAACTAGATGAGATGGACATCCTTAGGTTCACTTCAAGGATGCACTGCCATTTTAAAGAGTAAGCTCCCAGCCACAAATCCCTTTAAACTGTACCATGGGGGGCAGATTCTGGTTGGGACCACCATGACATGAGGCAAGGAGGGAACCTTACCTTCCCCACACATTTTTTTTTCTGACCTGAAACAGCGTCAGAGAGCCATGAGTTCAAATAATGCCCCCAGCAACAGAGGAAATGGTGCAGAGGAAAGCAGGATTCCCCCCACCCCAGGACAGTGTCACAGTTTAAAGAAGTTCCTGGCTGGAAGCTTATGCTTTAAAATGGCAGCACATCCCTGGGGCAAACTCAGGAACAGTGTCTGGTCTAGTTTTAAACCATATGGATGAGAAGGATAATGATGATGATGATGACGATGATTCCCTGCCCTATCCCACAAGTGGGCTCAGGGTGGCTTACAACATGAAACTATCAGACAATAAAAACAAACAATAAATGGCAGCAACAGAATGATAACAAAAGCCATTGCCTTATGTCAGGCAAAGAATAGCAGGTACCCCAATAAGCTCCAGTGCCCAAATAATATCCAAAACAGCAAGGGCACTGGGAAGAGGCCAGAATGGTTGAATGTCCACTGCCTCAATCAAAGGCCTGGCAAAACAGCTCTGTTTTACAGGCCCTGTGGAACTGTACTAAGTCCTGCAAAGCGCTGATCCCAAGTGGGAGCATGTTCCACCAGGCTGGGGCAAGGGTTCAAGAAGCCCTCACCCTGGTCAAGGCTAAGCTGACGTCCCTCGGGCCAGAGACCACCAGGAGATGCTGGTCAGTAGAGCGTAAAGCTCTCCAGGGCTCATATGGGGAGAGGCGGTCCTGAAGGTATGATGGTCCCAGGCCACATAGGGCTTTAAAGGTCAAAAACATGACCTTGAACCAGATTTGGTATCCAATCGACAGCCAGCGTAGTTGGTGCAGCACTGGCTGAATGCATGCCCACACAGTTGACGCCGTCAGCAGGTATGCTGCTGCATTCTGCACTAGCTGCAACTTCCAGATCAGGCTCAAGGGCAGTCCCACGTACAGCAAGTTACAGTAGTCCAGCCTGGAAGTGACCATTGAATGGATCACTGTAGCTCAGTCCTGGGGGGTGAGATAGGGAACCCATTGCCTCATCAGCTGAAGATGATAAAAGGCTGATCTGGCAACCAAAGTGATCTGAGCCTCCATAGAAAGCAAGGAATCCGGCATCACTCTGAGACTCCTTACCCTCAGCATTGGCACCTATGGTGCCCCACCAAAAACTGGGAGCCTGATTCCCAATCCCAGACCCCCACAATTCAGGTACAGGACCTCTGTCTTCATTGGATTCAACTTCAGCCGGCTCTGCTGCAACCATCCAGTCAATGGGATTGGCTATATCCATGACTATTAATGTTATGGCTAAACTGAATCTCCATGTTCAGAGGCAGTATATCTCCAAATACCAGTTGCTGGAGTATAGAAATGGAGGAGGGCTTTAGGTCCCATTACCTCTTTCTGTTTCTTGGGGATATGTGGGAAACAGGATACTGGACTAAATAATTTTTGATCTGAGCAAGCAGGGGTCTTTTTAAATTTATAGTGCTGGACTAAATGGCCCTTGGCCATATATCCTGATGTACACAAATCACCAGCATTATTCAATTACTTAGAGTACTCTCTTAAGTATAATTTGGGAAACAAAAGAAGGATGGTGCTTAGGGCACTAGGTACAGTTCAGCATGGAAGAACTGCTGGTGGTGGGTCTGTTTCCTTGGTCCCATTCCACTTTAAAATATGAGAAGGTCCATCAAACATATTTTCTCCTGGCAAACAACTGTAGAACTTCTATGGCAAGGATCAGAAGCTGGCTCAGTATACAGGGATTTTTTAAAGTTCTAAATAGAGGATAATTACAATATTATTATGCATAGAGGCAGAGAGTTGTTATATGAACTAATGCTCTGCTGCCCACTGTGCTTTATAATGTTCTTCTTTACAGTGGGCTTTAGTTTCAAGTTGGCATAATTTACATGAAAACTCAGAACAATTTGCCTCTTCTTTTTAATTAGAACATTTTGTAATGGGGGAACAATGATGTAGAGAACATCTTGAAAGCTGAATTGTTTTAAACATAAGATTAGTTTTTGGAGGGGAGGGAAATCCCTTGATGTATTTTATTTGCATTTACGTGTATGATCTCCAGACAGGATAGTATAATCACAGCATGACACATAAATCTTAACATAATAGCTTTAATGGATTTTTCAGAGCCACTACAATTTAGCATGCCCAAGCACACTTAAAGAAGCTCTAATTTATATTATTAATCATTGGGCTCGGACGGGAGGGGCAATGAGGCAATTCACCTTCCTATAAAAATAGCAAGAGCAACTAGGCAATAGACAGGAGACTAAGGGTAAGGTTGATGAGGGGAAAAGATTGCCAGAAGAAGGACTATAAAGCTGAGGTGAAGCCCCCGTTATAGTAACTACATAACTGCCACTAAAACTGATGTTCAGAGTGAAGGATCCCTGGTCTTAGTGGCAGACCACATGCTATATATTTAGAAGATCCTACATTCATTTCCTAGCCAAGTTATAGGATCCCAGGAAGTAGATGTTGGGGAATATCCTTCTGTGTCTGAGTCCATCCCAGAGAAGACAGTATTGAGCTGGATGGGCCAGTCATCTGAGTCAGCGGAAGGTAGCATCATGTGTATGGGCTGAGAGATATATACATTCGTACATACACATGCATTCTTTTGACCGCATGGATGTCTGGCAACGTGTTATAGGTAAATTCAAATTTCTAACAATAGCTGTCAGAGATGTGTAGTGGGATTTGGAGAATCACAGCATACTGGAAGAGATCCACATGCTAAATAGTTGTGCATGTTACAGTTAGGACAAGGATCACTTGGTCTCCTTCCCTGATTGAATGCGGTGTATGTTGTGGTGGATCTGCTTCCCAAGCAGAAGAAGGATAATTCAGTAGCGGGCTAACCTGGTGTTTCAAAAATTCAAATTTAAATCACAGGTTCTACCAGTTTTAGTTTGTAATTTTGAACACTTTCCTACACAGAAACAGTTTTACTTTGCTGACAAATGGACAGTTGGAACATTTGAATCAAAAGTAATGGGAGATACTATTTGGTCATGTTCAGAGTCTTTTATGTTGTTGAGTATTAGGTGTATATTTAATCTTCATGGCGCCCTGGGCATCTCCCACTCTTACAAATGACCTCCAGACAATAGAGATCAGTTCCCCTCAGCAGGGTACAGTGTCATAGACTTCATCCTTTAAAGCAGCCTTTTTGTCCAGAGGAACCGATCTCTGTTGTCTGGAGATCAGTTATAGTTCTAGAGGATCTCCAGGCCCCACCTGGAGGCTGAAAAGAAGCAAACAACCATGATGTGTTATGCCAAAAAAGTCTCCAAGGACTAGAAATTTCTTTTTCCAATATTCACTTTGCTGGAAGCAATCTAAACACCATCAACACCAACGCGCCGTGCATATTATATCTCATTTCGTACAACTTTAGCAATATGGGTAACGCTGAAATAACTGTATCTAACTACAAAGATAAAATTCTATTATTAGTATTAACAAGAGAGTGACACAAGACTATACAGAACAACTAGCAATTTTATAATGAAGAAGAAGAAGAGATTGGATTTATACCCCGCCCTTCACTACCCAAAGGAGTCTCAGAGCGGCTTACAAACTCCTTTCCCTTCCCCTCCCCACAACAGACACCCTGTGAGGTAGGTGGGGCTGAGAGAGCTCTTGACAGAAACGGCTCTTTTTCAAGAACAGCTCTTATCAGAACTACGGCTTGCCCAAGGTCATCCACCCAGGTGCAAGTGGAGGAGTGGGGAATCAAACCCGGTTCTCCCAGATTAGAGTACGCGCACTTAACCACTACACCAAAGTGGCAATATTAATCCATTTGACAAACACTCTATTCATATCCCATAGTAACGCTCATCAGATCCATTACTGTAATATAAAACCACTCTTGCTGCTTTCTTATACATATCTACAGCTCATCATTGCTGCCAGCCGGCTGTTTGTCAGACCTGAGTCTTAAAGGGACAAAACCCAACTACAAAGGCAAAATGCCCTGAGGAGGAGAACCACCATATGAGGTTTTAAAAGTTTTTACCATTAGAAAACATAAGTAATTGCTGCCATCCTGACAGTCAAGCCATTTAACAAAACAAAACCTTTTTACCAGGGACAAAAAAGTCAGAGGGAGAAGAACACCATTTGAAAACCTACCAACATTTTACACACAAGAAAAACATTACTTACACCCATTTTCACAACTAACTCATCAAAAGGAGGAATTACCAATAGAAACCAACATGATCTTAGACCAGAGAAAACATTATGCTACACAGAAATTAAACAAACAAAACCTTACAAAAAACAGCTAAGGTCCAATTCAGCATTTAGTCCATTAGGTTGAAGAGAATTGAGCCTATGAATCCATCTGGCCTCTTCCTGAAGGTGAACTTGCCATACATTAGCAGTTTTATCCACCACAAGGAACACAGTATATCTAAAATCGTCACATTTATGTTTCTTAGTATTAAAATGTTCAGTTAAGGCTGCCTCAGAAATATTATTTTTAATGCGTGAAATATGTTCAAAGATACCCACCTTGATAGGTCTACATGTCTGTCCGATATAAATTAATTCACAGGAACATAGGATTAAATAAATTACGTTTCCAGTTGAACATGTTGAAAACTTAGAAAGTTTTATCTGGTGTTGACCGAGAAGATTACTCACATCCCCCTCCATTGCTAAATCACAAGTTTTACAATGCAAGCACTTATAATGCCCAGGAGGTTGGCAACCCTATGTCACCTGTAGTTCTTGGTGGCAAATTGCAGTAAACTTCTTCCTTGTGTTGTTCTTAAATCATAATCTCAGAGTCAATTCACATGGCCAAAGCAGGTTCAAATAAGACAAGTGGTTATTGAAATGGTAGAAAGCTGAGTGTCTTGTCCCCCCAGCATGCCTGCCTTGCTGTTTTGCCCTTATGGCTCCCAAACCTGAGCATGTTCATGTTCTAAATTGGATCACTTTGTGAGTTCTAGCTCTACCACCTAGGGACTGTAGCTCAATTCAGTAAGTTCTATTCATTTGACAGCATGATAAATGCTGCTGACTGAACAGGAAACAAACAGCACAGGTACTCAAAATGCAGTTCCTATAAAAGGTGGCTGACATCCTGGCCCAGCTAACAAGGCAGGGTTTTTTGTGAATATGATCCAACTGCTGCTATCTAATTTACTGCCACATTGAACAATGTCAACTCTGCATATGCAAAGCTACCCTAAATTCTGTTCACTTTCAATAGTGACTTCTCTTGAAGGTGCTTCCAGCAAGGTAAGGTCAATTTTCAAGCATCTTCTTTGTAAAAAATGAATAGTCACTAGCATGTGGGACCTGTCTTTTGTTTCTCACTGGAAAAAAATGAGACAATTCTTTCATTCAGTGGAGAAAGCTTGGTCTTTTTCCCCCTCATGACTTCATATCTGCCATGATTACAAATAGCTTCTGAGACACAGTCCTATGGAAGCCCAGTTCAAACTAAGTGCAGTATAAACATTTCAAATGCATGAGAACCATTAGCTTTAAAAGCCAGTTTCTCTAGTCATATAAGCACGCAAGGAAAAGGTCAACATTTGGCAGAGAATAACTAGAAATGGTTCATTAGTTCCTTATTGACACTGATAAATCTTTGGTCATGGATTTACCCAGTGAAGTAGCTGGATACTTAATCAGAGATTAATTCATGTGGTGTCCATCTTTCCATTAAGAACAATAACTGCACTATAAACCTATTGATTTTTTCCCCCAAAACAAATGTTTACTAGAGTAAATATACATATTTGTTTTCTGTGCTTGATAGTATCCTTAAACCATTCCCATTTAATAGCCTATGTGGATACTGGATTGCATTTAAAAAAGGCAGAAATGGTCTGAAAACTACCCTTACATTTCAGCAAGGATATTTTATTTATTTAGACTACTTTAATTAAATCTTACATGTAGCTCAGAGCCATAGAGGCATATTGCATGCTTGAGATATTTGTTTTATGTAATTAAAAGTCACTATTATACTTGTTAATCTAGGAAATATTTTAAATTCATGATATCATTGCTATTTAGAAATATGATTTACAATTATCTTAAGGGCATTGAAACTTAGTTAACCATTCCCCCAAACTTTTTTTTTTGCATCAAATTGTAGTATGTGTTTACATCCAAATTATAAACCATGGTTATAAATGGTCTTTGACTGCAAATAAACATCATTCAAACCATGGTTTGCTATCTTTCCTCCAGACTAATGATGGAGAGTTACCCCAGGCTAAATCCATTGTTTTGGGATAACTCTGTATGATTGGAACTGCTAGACTCCAAACCATGGTGTAATACTGATCTGTAATCTTGGTTTGAAAGCAAGACAACAATCATTTATAATTTGGACAAAATAAACTGCTTTGCTGTAAAAGTGTTATTTAATGATGTTGCCTGGGATGTGTCATTTCATGAGATTGTGCCAAGGGAAAACTTTACAGGCAGAAATATTAGAACTGGCTCCTGTTTGTTGAAAAAGGAAATGGAAACACGAAAGGTGATCTACAGCCGAAGCAGTAATGACCACAACTCTCCTATATGTTGAGACTGGTAATCAAGCCTAATCAACAGTGATGTTTATTTGCTGTCAAAGACCATTTATAACCATGGTTTATAATTTGGATGTAAGCACATACTACAATTTGATGCCAAAAAAGTCTCCAAGGACTAGAAGCCTGACCACTTCCATATTCCAAGTAAGACCACTGCTCTGTCAAAGTGAGTATCACGATGGGTAGCTGTGTTAATTTGTCTGTAGTAGTGGAAAACAGCAAGAGTCCAGTAGCACCTTAAAGACTAACAAAATATGTGGCAGGGTAGGAGCTTTTGTGAGTCCCTGCTCACTTCTTCAGATACAGCTAGAATGGAAGTCCTTCTGTCCTATTTATTGGAAAGTGGAGTGATTTCAGATGTCAAATGACATTAGCAGGCAAATGACAATAGCAAGTGAGTGACAATAGCAGGCGTGATTGGATTTAGGTGACATGGGCAGAGGGGCGATTGGTGTGGAAAAATCAGCACTGGTAATGAGACAGGAAACCTAGGTCTTGATTCAATCCAGGTGGATGCATTGTCTTGAGCTTCATTATCAGTTGCAATTCAGCAATCTCTCTTTCTACTCTCCCTTTGAAATTCCTTTGTAAGAGAACTGCCACTTTTAGGTCAGCAACTGAATGTCCTGGAGGGTTAAAATGTGTTTGAATGTTGTGGTTCCTAATGTCAGACTTATGTCCATTAATTCTTTGTTGAAAGGACTGGCCTGCTTGTCCAGTGTAGAGGGTGGAAGGGTATTGTTGACACGTGATGGCATAAGTCACATAAGAGGATGAACCTGCGATGGTATGGCTGATGTTGCTGGGTCCACTGATGGTGTTGCTAGGATCTATATGGGAGCAAAGTTGGCATATTGGTTTGTTGCAGCTCTTGGTACCAGAGTCCATGTTACAGTTAAGCAGTTTATCATTATGTTATTGAAGGCTTTCACGGCCAGAGTTCATTAGTTATTGTAGATTTTCTGAGCTGTATGGCTGTAGTCTTGGCATTGTAGGACCTGACATTTTGCCTGTAGCTGTGACTGGCATCCTCAGAGGTATAACACAGAATGATGGAGTACTCTCTGTGTCAAGGTGAGGAGAATTTTTTTCTGTGTGGTGTGTCATTGCGGATGAGAAGTTGTTTTATGTTAGCAGGCTGTCTTTAAGCAAGAAAAGGTCCCCCCCAGTGCCTGTGTAAGGGAAGTGTCACTATCCAGCATGGGTTGTAGGTCCTTAATAATGCTTTGAACTGGCTTGAGTTGTAGGTGACCACTAGTGGTGTTCTGTTGTTATTCCCCTTGGGCTTGTCTTGTTGCAAGCTGTCCCTGGGTATCGTTCTGGCTTTTCCAATCATCTTTCTCACCATATCAGGAGGATATTGTAGTTGCAAAAATGCCTGTTACAGATCCTTGAAGTGAGTATCTTCGTCTGAGGAGCTGGAGCAGATTGGGAGCACCACTGTCAACACTCATGTGTGAATAATTTATAGTTTGTGCATTTGAATTGGACTGGAATATTTTGTGCCCTCTGCCTCAACTTGATTCCTGCTTTTACAACTGATCTCCAGGCTACAGAGATCAAAATATCAGTTTCCCTGGAGAAAATGGCTAATTTGGAGGGTGGACTCTATGGAATTATACCATGCTGAGGTCCCTCCCCTCTCCAAACTGCACTCTTTC
>NW_015167561.1:270894-275820 GCF_001447785.1 Gekko japonicus
TCTTTCCAGACACCACCCTCAAAATCTCCAGGTATTTCCCAACCCAGAGCTGGCAACTGTATCTGGGATCATAAACGCTGTAGATGTACCATCTTTTTCCAATAATGACCACAAGTGAAATGACCTGTCTGATCTTTTATGTTCTTGGGGGTTTACTAAGCTGAAGTGTGTCCCAGTGTTTTTGGTTTACATAAGTACTTTCTCATTCTCTCCCCCTCCCCATTGCTTAAGCATCATGTTGAGGACTCTGATGCATCTTTAGTCTTCTCGGCTGTTCGTTGCTTGTGAATGTAACTGCTGGGAGACCACGGGATCTCTGGATATTTATGAGGGAAATACCTTTCAAAACAGTGTATCTTGCTTTCTGCTTAGTTCATGTAATTAGGTTTTGAAGGAGTGCTTTGGAAATGATCTGCTACTTAGTTCATGTAATTAGGCTTTGAAGGAGTGCTTTGGAAATGATCTGCTTAAGGGCTCTGATGTGGTGGAGAGGGTGGAAACATTCAGAGGCAGTCTGCTATTGACAGCCTCTGCATAGTGACTCTGGTACTCTTTGGTGGTATCCCATCCAAATACTGACCAAGGCCAACCCTTCTTTGCTTCCAAGATCTGATGAGATCTGGCTAGCACTTTGGACCAAGTATTTCTACCCATGTTGCTTCTGTTGGAGAGTTCATTTCCCTAATGTTTTCTTAATTTATTTGGTTCTATGCCCTCTTTGATGTACAATGCAATACCTCCAACCCATCCCTCCCTATCCTGCCGATAGAGTTTATACCCAGGGATGACTCTATCCCATAGATTTCCCCCTTTCCACCATGATTCTGAGATACCTACTGTATCTAAATTATCATTTAGCACAAGCTACCATCTTGTCTTGGAGACTTCTAGCATTGGCTTAGACACCAATAATGTGTTTCCTCTCACCTCCCTCAGCCCCTTTGTCACCACATATGGCCCTCCTTCACCATCCTACCCTGACTCTCAAGTTCTGCTATGCTCCTAGGAACATTAGCCTTTCCTTTGTACTGACTTGCCTCAAACTGAAGGTTCCTCAGCTCCTGTCGGAGCATGCACACATGAAGTGAACGTGAGTGAATAAGCATGTGTTCATTCTACACATGCACCTGAAAGCATTTTTTAAAAATTTAATGTATTCATTGATTAGTCTTTTATTCAGTTGCATATTTTGGTTTTTGTGTTCTTTCTCTGTTAGGTCAGCTAAAAGAAAAAAGATCTATCAATTTTCTTTGAAAAATAGTTTTATAACCAAGAACCAGATTCTTTTTCCTGTCCTCCTGTCTTCTATTCTTTAATGAGGATTGATAAAATGTCCTTGTTGTAGCACCTATTTCATACTGATATCTACAACTGAAAGCTCTTCCAGGCAGGAATGTGATTGCTCATGCTGGTGCAAGCCTGCTTTAGCAAATTGTATATGATTTTCAAATGATAAAACCCAGCCCATGTACCCTTTAGCCAGCTCCTACATTTCAAGGTGTAATTTGAATACCTAGAAAATCAATATGGCTTTGCTATGTGATTACAACCAAATAATTGAAATATCAGAGAGGCAGTGAGCTATAGAGCATGTATATGGATGCAATGAGACATTTTAACAACAGTGCTTCCAAGAGTTTAAGCATTTTTTCTGTTTCCCCCCTCCCTCTTGAATACCGTATATTATTTTAAAATAAAATAAAATAAAATGTACCAATTATATTATGCTGTCATTACTTAAGCAGTGTTAGTGAGGTCTGCAGAGATATTTGCTAAAAATTTGAGAACATGATGTGGCTTTGATTGGCACTTTAATAATTTGACCAATATCATACACAGTTTCTAATGTTCAATGCAAGGTATCCAGGGGGCTTTCTGGACAGATTTAAATTATGGAAACAAGCTAGTTTCTTAAGTGTAGAAGTGGTAGATGACATGTTTTATGAAAATCCTAGCTTACATGAAAGATAGACAGCATAGAGGACGATGGATTTATTAATTCTACATTTGCAAAGAGAAAATGAGTTTGTTTCCTCTTAAGAAATAAAATAGGAGACTCAATGGGTGAACAGAAAGTCAAGGTTAATACAAATTATGTATCTGCCATTAGTTATAGAGCAGCACAAACTAAAATGCTAAACATATCAAAGGTAGACTGCAATATAATTTCAAAGGTATTCACAGCATGCTGGCAGGATAGTATTTTCTTCCAAAAGTAGTAAGCATGAAGGTTGAGTGGCTTACTTAATGAAGCAATAGTGTTTCATCTCTGGGAGTCTAGTTTAAATCTATCTTTTGGTCCTAGAGAAAATTAGTGGCTTTAGTTAAGTCTTTGAGAGAGAGTGATCTATAGTATATGAACAGTATGTGCAATGTGATAGAGCATTATGACAACCAATAGCCACTGTGGAAATAATAGGGTAGTGCAAATGCTTGAATGTGTATCTCTTGCTATGGGTGTGAAATGTATCAGAAGCTGCACAGCTGAAGAGTTTTGCAGAGGACGTTTCCCACTATACAGTTTCCTATGAAGCCTATCTTGCAGTTTTATCCATAGCATTTTATAAACTGTTTGAAACAAAAAACTCTTGTCTCATAGCTACATTACTAACATATATTGAAGTTGAATTAACTGAATGTTTGGTTGCTAATCTGGGTGAGCACTGGTATTGTAGCCAAGCCTTTCTGATCTCCTTCTGGGCTCAGGAAAGACTCAAGAACCTGATCACTGTTCATTGTTTTTACTACTACTACTACTACTACTACTACTACTACTACTACTACTACAAAATGAACCAAACAATGAGTTTGTATGTGTGAGCCAGGTGTTCTGAGAGGGAGACATAATTCATGATGAACTTTAGTTTGTCAGCTGGTTTGTGCCTATCCCTAATAACAATGGCCTAATGCACAGGATGAAGCATCAGGAAATCAAACTTATTGTAAAACTGTCACTCTCCCTGGACAGAGCCATCAGGCACTCTCAGACCTTTGTTCCTTAAGGTAATCAGGACTGGCATCTTGACACCACATATGTCACACAGGGTAAATGTAACTTGCTCTTCCTAAATCTTCTTGCCTGGCAGTTAAATTCAAACTGTTCAGGACAATCCAAATTTTTCTGCCAAGGGCCAGACACCCCAAACACCCTGAGAATAGAACCTTTCAGTATATAAAAGTACTTCAGTCTTTCCACTATTTTTGATAGGATCACCCGCTTGCTGCCTCTGTGGCACTACAAAGGACCCTTCACAGATACTTCAAACAAGTCTCTGTCTCTTCTCTGCTTTTCCTTCTTTCACTCTGCACCTTGATTGCCACTTGGGATTGCCCAATGCATAGCACAGCTGTGTGTCCTTTGTCTCCTTCTCCCCAGACTTCCCCAGACCTCATCCTTCAACAGATCAGGCTCATATATTTATCTTTATCCCCACGCTATTGCCCCCTTTAGCAATTGCCTGGAAGGTGCCTTATTATATTCATTATCGTATTGCTCTGTATGCATGCTTCACTCTCAGTGTGCTGCTTGTTGTTTTTTCCTGCTAAATAACCAAGAAAGATTTGTATTTTTGTTCTATTTCCTGTCTGGTTGTTTCTGGGAATCGCTATCCCCATATCGAAGCACTACTCACATTCGGGTCCCAGTATACACCAGGCAATGATCCCTTAATAAAATTTGTCCATAGGTGCATTTGTGTGGACCTAACATCCAAGGGTGGCTGTCCAAATGTCATAGACCCTACATGTGTACACCATCTGGGTGGCAGCTATGACTAACAGTGTCCCCTACTATGGACAATTTTTTAGGACAATCCCCATATATGAAAAAAGGTATATTCTCTCAGTTGTGATGATTAGGTAATACTTTGCTATGAGTTCATGTGCTCCAAAACAAATATGTGTGTTGTATTCTGCTAGAGACAAAGTACATGCAACATGAAGTTTCATGATTAAACTTTGTGGCATGTCTTTTAATTCTAAAAAGTGTCTATTTGCATATGTGGGGGCAAATACATTATAGGTGTCACTCTCTTCCCTGCTTGTGCCATTTCACCAGTCAGATATCCACCCTCAACTGATTTAAAACACATTTAGAATTTAAAGACCTTTAGTTCATCTATAAAAGTAAGCACTCAACCAACAGCTACATAATGCTATTTTTTAAATAGAACCAGTTGGGAACATTGGCCATAATGCTATTAAGTTTAACATTTATGTAAATAGGGAGTTGCCCCCAAAGCCCAACACAACCACATTTATCTTTAGAGGGGGTAACTTCTCTCAAATGAGGTGCCTTGTGAAGAAGAAACTGAAAGGAAAGGTAAAGAGGGTCAAATCCCTTCAGAAAACTCGAGACTATTTAAAACTGCAGTACTGGAAGCTCAGATACAATCAGTGTTCCCTCTAAGCTTAGTTAGTGTGAGGTAGCTCACAGTTTTTTAGCTTCTGGCTCACACATTTTTGTCTTAGCTCAGGCAGGATGGCTCCATAGCAAGCTAATGTATGCAGTAGCCAAATCACAACTTTAATGCCAGTAGCTCACAAAGTAGAGGTTTTGCTCATAAGACTCCACAGCTTAGAGGAAGCATTGGATACAATGTATATCGCAAGTTAGGAAAGGTATTAATAGGTATGAAAAAAGGCCTGCAGGATTAACAGACAAAGTCATGGAAGCTGTAAAAGGTAAGAAGGATTCCTTTAAGTAATGGAAGGCTAGTCTGAGTGAGGTAAATAAAAAGAAGCACAGGCTTTGGCAAATAAAATGCAAGCTAGTGATCTGACAGACAAAAAGGGTCTCAGGAAGGGTATTGAAAGACCTGAACGGGATTGAGGTGACAAGAGATGAGGTTTTATGCCTGATGCAAGGGCATAGAGCTTCCAATTTCCGGGGGGGGGGGGACGCCGGGCGGGGGCCCGGGGACTTGC